>NC_058339.1:36237352-36540383 GCF_905475395.1 Chrysoperla carnea
GCGACGAGCAGTAAGTAGATGCATGTGGGCAGATTTGTCACTGTGCGATATAAAATTATATTCGAACCAAAGATTTTTCAATCAATGATCATAATTGTAAAATGATTTGTTGCTAATCGCGGGTTACTCTTCGGCCGTTCCTTTGAGCGTGAATTCTTAACTAGTCGTTATATATGCAGTAAGTTTTAGTACATCAGACATCTTACTTTTTTATATGTGGAATACATGTTACACAGTAAATACAAATATTATATTTAACATTCCTTCCAAATCTTTAATTATAAATGTGCCAGAGATATTATCTATAGTACGACATCTGGTCTCGTTTTCGAGATTTTATTATAAGGCGGCTGAATTTTAAATATTCCTTTACTTATTAAACTTAGATAGAACTGACTGAAGTAAACCCCTTAAAAAATTTGCAAAAAATCGAAATAAATTTTTAATCTTCAATTTCGATAAAACTCCAAACTTTCGATAAACTAGTATATAAGGAAATTTTGACCCAAAAAGTACAAAAATCGGGTGTATTTGATGACTGATCAAATAGCTTTTGAGATACGGACTAAAATCGATCCAAATATTGCGATATTTCAGAAATTCTGCATCCAATCATTAAATTAACCTGATTTTTTTACTTTTCGGATCAAAATTACCCAATCAACTTTCATCATAATCGTAAATTGCAATTTTACGGGCAAACATTGTTAGTTTCTAACTATGAAAATAAAAGCGTAAGATTATAAATCTAATTGTGAGTTCACAACACAATCTGACTCGATTTATTATAAAGTACGATTCTTAAAATAATCAGCAGACTTATAATACGAAAACTAGAAAAATAAGAAGATTAATTCAATATGATAGGCTAATACTCAGATTGTAGGTCACAGATAAAATTATTTTAATAGCTTGGATAGTAGTAGTAATTTTTATACCTTGTATACATGTAAATTACAAGGTATACTAATATAAGTTTAGTCCCAAGTTTTTAACGTTCAAAAATATTGATGCTACCAACAAAATTTGGGTATAGGCGTTCATAAAGTCACCTAATTAGTCTATTTTCGGTTGTCCGTCCGTCCGTCTGAGAAAACGATAGTGAGGTCGAGTTCGTATTAACAAACAAAAACAAGTGAAAACAAACAATTGACTGAGTTAATTGTTGAAACACCATGTATAGACAGTGTTGATGACTCTTATAACATTACATATTCATTCATGACAAACATACATATCTGATATTCCCATATAATACATACTATACAATTTGCGCCCTCACGGGTAAACAGTGATGTTTACGAAAAAATGTTTCAACCAAAAGTTGTTTATTTTTTTATAAGGAACATTTTAAATTTTGCTCATTTAGCAACATAGGTCAATTGGGTCTTGGGTCCTACGTGTAAGCCGTTAGAGATAGAACAAAAGTTTAGATGTTCCTCATAAAAAAATAAACAACTGTTGTTTGAAACGTTTTTTCGTAAACATTACTGTTTACCTGTGAGGGTGCAAATTAGGCGAAAATTGTATAGTATGTATTATATGAGAATATACATACAGTTATGTATGTATGAGATGTATAGGTATATGGGTAATGTGATAGAGTAATCAACACTGTCTATACATGGTATTTCAACAATTAATTCAGTCAATTGTCTGTTTTCACTTGTTTTTATATTACAAATAGATTGGTACTGTCAGTCAGTACTCAGTAGACTAATGCATTGAATATGATTCTTAATCTCCATTTGTATGATATGTATTTCGAGGAAAATATATGAATAATATCATGTTGTCATTTTCATTTATATAAAGACTTTTTCATTTATTTTATAAACAAGATTATTAATTCTTCTTCCTTTTATTTTTTCTCTCAATAGAGACTTTTTTCATCAATTTTTGTTCAGAAAATCTTTGATCATATTTTTTTCATTTTTAATAATAATTATATTGAAAATGTTTATTGAGTGGGTTGCATAAAACTGTAAAATACAATAAATATTAGATACAATTTTCCATATAATTCCATAATTCTAGTAGTTGTTTCTTGAAATGGTGCAAATTTTGAATGCAGTATCGGTATTTTTAGTTTTTTTTCGTACTGAGAATTTTGGAGCGTATATCATGATGGCAAGTTAATGAACAGTGATTAAATAAAAAATAATTTAAAAAAAGGGCATCTCGATATCGAAAGCAGTTTTTGAATGATGACAAGTTACGTTTTTCACTTACATATGTATATTTTTGGTCCTTTTTCCGAAAATATACACAAATATGCACTGTATCGAAAGTTAAATGGGGAAGAGTGGATGCCTGTTATAAATTCGTTTCATGACTCTCTGGTCATTTGAGATCCCCACTTTTCCACCTGGTGCTCAACTGATGTAAGGTTATTCACTAGGAGCGGATCGATGTCATAAAAACGGAGGCTGAATTCAACAATTTAGAGGGGTCTCCACTTAAAATTTCAGTACAAGCTCCTCAAATGAAGACTTGAAAATCGATATGAATATTAGTTTAGTGACTAATGAGAAGTTGACGCCCCCAAAACAGGTAGACACTCTCTTTTTTAACTATTTTTAACACTTCGGCGCATACCTTTCTTTTCAAGTCGTAAAGTGTATGTATAACAAAATCAAAGCCTGTCCAGCTATGTTGTAGAAGAGTAGTCGTATTTAAAAATTTTTTTTTTTTTGAATTTTATGGCACTCAATATAAAATATATTATTTATATACATTAACACTGTTGTGCACCTACTTATATTAAATTGTTCAAACATTTCATCCAATTTTCCAATTTGATATTAAAATATGGTGTCTAGGTACTGTACTGTTTACCGGCTCTGCTTGTGAAAATTGATTAAATTTTGTTTCATTACAATTTTTTGTATAAAAAAAAAGTTGATCATGAGAGAGTTGGATTTATCTGATAAAGGTTCCGTTATAAAATAGTGATATAAGATAATTGCGATGATAGGTAAACATATTTTTTATATTTTTTGCAATACACGTTTCCAGTTTTGTAAACACACATAATATTAATATTAATTTTTATTAAAATAGTCTAATGAGGCAATAAAAATTTTCATATTTTCTCGAATTCTATGGACAAATTTCTATTCATTCTAAGAATACCTAAATATTTAGTCGAAAGAGGAAGTGAGGTATTTTTGTGCAAATTTTCAGCCATATTTTTACAAATTTCAGGCTAATTCTAACTTAAAATTCTAATGTGTTGTTATAACTGATACATGCATTTATGTGGTTAGTCCATTTTCGGTTGTCTGTCCATCTGTCTGCCAACACGATAACTCAAAAACGAAAAAAGATATCAAGCGTACTCAGGACGTAAAAAGTGAGCTCGAGTTCGTAAATGAGCAACATAGGTCAGTTAGGTCTTGGGTGCGTATGATTCATCTTGTAAACCGTTAGAGATAGAACAAAAGTTTAAATGTAAAAAATCTTACTTATAAAAAAAAACTCTTTTGTTTGTAACATTTTTTCGTAAACATCACTGTTTACCCGTTGTATAGTATGTATTATATGGGAATATCAGTGATGTATGTATGTGTAATGTAATAGTTTAATCAACACTGCCTATGCATGGTATTTCAACAGTTAACTCAGTCAATTGTTTGTTTTCACTTGTATTAAACCAAATTTTTTTTCAACAACTCAATTTTAGGGGGTGAACTTAAACAAGCAGTGAAAGTTAAGATAAACCAGTTAAAGGATCCTGTGGCGTTTCATAGTTGCAGACCTGTGTCATCCATAAAAACTTGATCACAGATAACACGATACAAATTTGTACAAATTGGAAAATGATTATATGAAGTACAATATTTTATCTCCTAAATATTCTAAAATTAGCACAAAATAAATAAATACATTTACATCTCTCTATCTATTTAAAAAAAACAACCCTCTAATTCATCTCCTGTATAAAATGACAATTTAAACATACCAATTTATTTAGCATTTCCTCTGTTCTATGTAGTATGAAAATAATATGTATGTAATAAAACACGGAAAACATACATGCATCAAATAATTTGATAATTTAGTAATACATTTTCATGTTACAATTGTTTTTGATTAGTAATGTCAATAATAGAATGTTATAAAATATAATTTAATTAAAATACAACTTCAGTTTATTTTAAAAATTTTATTATTTATTTTATACTATTTTTGACATCAGTTGTGTCTCACGTTCGTTTGGTGCAGGTAAATACTAAATACGCTAATATATCTTTGGTTTGAGGTAGTGTAAATATTTAAACATTTTAATGTCGACGAGACACTTAGGCACAGACAAAGAATAATTATATAAACAAAAAATTTTTTGTGTTATTTGGGGAGTTATATATAGAATTGGATTGTATAAAATTCGTTTATCACAATATATAGAGGTGCTTTTAATAGGTAAAACTTAACACTGGACAACTCCCTCTAATTTGGCAAAAAGCCTTTTTGCCCGTCATACAATCGAAAAAATAAATTATGGCGTAAATTCGCCAATAGAACCTGTAAAAATTAGAAACTCTCTCTTATTACAATAATTTCTGTAAAATCGTACAGCAGTGGAATTGTTTATTTTGATTATACAGAACATATTATATTATTCTCTCTACTAATTTATTACCGTTTATACTACCGGCGCCTAAAGTCTATAGGTATACTAAAGTCAATAAGGTATAAGATCAATATAATTAAATCGTTAACTAATGGTTGGCAAATCAGCTTATTGTAACATAGCATTTTGATCGAGTTACATGATAAGCCGAATTTAAATGTATAAAATTTGTGTTCCAATTTTATGCAATAACTAGAGTGATACCCACCCGCTTCGCTGGATTTAAAAGGAAAGATTGATAAGGATTGCTATCGCTTATCTCCTTTCTATAACACTCGAAATAATGGTAAGGATTGTTTTAAACAGGTAAAATATATGTATGGTTTTCTATTTTTTTTTAAATGTATGATAGTCGTAATTATTCATTGAGTCTATCAGCAAAGATGGCCGTGAAATATTTCATATTGACTATTTTTACAGAAATCTGTAATTTATGGTAATGCCAAATTAAATTATTTTTAAATTTTTTATTTATTTTTTATTAATACATCTTTATTAATTATATCTCATGTGTTATTCTGATGTATGAGCTATATTGCTGTATTGCTATAGTAAGTAAAAGAGATGGACACAGGCGAATGTCCTATATTATCTGTTTAAGTGGCATATCCTCCGAAAGCTGAAGTTTTCGAAAAAAAGTTTTTTATAATAATTGATATTTTTTGTTTGAGGATCAACTTTCTAATTGAAAATGTTATCCTATCTCTTTCCGTTTATGATCTAAATTGGCTATTAAAGAAACCCGAAGAACTAGGTTCAATCTGATTTCAAGACATGATGTACCCCATCAAACTCTGCAACTTTTGTTCTTTTTTGATTGGTCTGAGAACTCTGCAATTTCTTTTTGATTGGTTAACTACAAAATGAGATATTTAGGTGTATAGATTAAAATAGCCCACCCTGTATATAGAAGCAGTGTTTATTACAACAGCTTTTTAATCCCCGGCCAAATTTTCAATAAACAATCATTTTTTTAGGTTTTAAAACTAAGACTATTTGACTCACACTTGATGAAAATCTTACTTAAGATAAATAAAGCTTTAACATTCTGTATCTTGGTAGTAAATTATTTTCGGGCATGTTTTGAAGTGAACTTTTTTGGTCTTTGGAATGAATTGGAGAACACGCATATAAAATAATGCCAAGGAAATTTCCAAACACTCTGTAAACATGAAATCATACACATGCCCCCCATATACAACATGTAATAATAAAATTTTGAACAAATATTTTATTATAGAAAATAAAATTTTATATAATAAAATACAAATCAATTAACAATTACTACTGTTTTTAGTATAAATACAACTTTATAGTCGAGATAATATAGTACATATATATGGTACACGTTTCATCAAAAAATTAGAACCAACCCAAAAAAATCAAATAATTGTAGTAGCTCGGTGATGTTATATCTAAAGGCGGGCATTGGAAATGTTATGTGGTAAAAGTGCCTTGTTTTCCAAGGATTCCGTGTATTAAATAATACCCGGAATTAAGCTGTGAGTGATCATATTTTCAAGACTAAAAATTTTAAAACCTATGCGTTTAAGGTAGTATGGGTCATCAACAGACCATCTTTTTTTTCAAAATTTTAAATAGCATACAAAATTTAATACACACATTACCATAATTTATCATAATAATAAAACTGATTTTATAACAATTAATAATACATAAAATTCTATTAAAAAAATAAATAGTATTTTGACCATTAATTTGATTAGTTATTGTAGTTATAATTCATTTATTATCGACATATTATACTCTAGAAATCTTCTGTATCATAATGAAAATAATAGATTTGGCAACGTTACAACGGTTTAAAGCGCCGAGTTATGGTTCTTTAAAATTTTCGGAATCGATTGTTTATTTTATGAAAATAATTTTTTGTGACATATTAATTAAACTTGCCAACCGATGTCAACGACAACTGTTAATGCTTTTTAAAGTTATCATACTCATAATGAAACATACGAAAAATTACAATTCGAATTATGATTAATCGTTAATATTTTCGTTTATATATAAGTTCTTTAAACTTTAGCTTCTTTTTTTGGTGTATTATTATATGAACACAGTTTTTTGGAAATATGAGAATTTTAGACTTGTATAAAGAATAACGCACGGGATCCCATTGAGTCAATGTATAAACTACGATTTTTAATTTTCAATAATAAGGCATCCTCAAACTTATTTAGGTGCTTATCTTTAATATAATAAAAGGCTAACTGTTCTAAGTTTACCTCTATATTTTACCCATACTACCTTAATACACGACTAAAACCACAACTTGAACACTTTCGGGGTATTTCTAGCATGGTATTTGCAGTGTCTATTCTATAGCTATGGTAAAATTGTTTTTCGGCAGAATTAAACGAGAAATTAAATTTAACAACTTAAAAACAGGATAATTATGCCTGTACTGTTGTAGTAATATCACTTAGAATCGTTCAAATTTGGCGTTTCTTTTGACACAGAGTACTTACATACATGCATAATATAAAATGATAATAAATATTTAAATATAATTATATTTTAATATGAGTGAAAATTATATTTAAATTTATAAATAATTATTATTGCCACCACCACCATATAAAATATTATGATGGAAATATGTTAAATATTTTCAATTCCAGTGAATGAATTGAATATTATTTAAATGAAAATTAAATTAAAAGTCTATTTACATATGACATACATAAACATTGTTTAGTAATTTGAAACTTCGTACACTCATTTATAGAATTATTTTCCAAACATGGCTCTAAATATAAATTTTATACGATTTCCTTTTATTTTAATTTGTTGAAAATTTTTGATATACTTTATATACATATACACTATAATTTGTGGAAAAAGGAAATTAGAGAAATATTGTATGGTTTCATTATTGCATTGTTTCTTAAAAGTTATTTATTATAATTAAAAATCAACCAAAAATTAATTTGTAACTCGCTCCGAAACCGAAATTCGATTTTTGTTCTTTCTACGTTCTGTTTCTACCGTAAGTTTAAATCAAAATTGAAGTTTGCAACAAATAGACTTCATAAAATGAAGTACATAATGTTTAAGAGATAAGTTTTTTTCTGAATGAATAATACTGTTTTTAGGGGATGAACGGAACTCACGAAGAACTTTCCAGAATTTCATTTTTCAGCCAGCCAAGTTTAAAAAATTGTTTGATATAAAAAGGGAGATTCAGATTCATAGCTGAATAAGAAATAGAAAAATACCTTAAATTGAAAAGTGGTTTTTTGTAAAGCAATCAACATTTACGTTGGAAAAGATATTATATGTAGAATATTTACAATCAATTTTTATCGTATTGTTTTTTCGGAAAAATTACTTTATATGACTATTCATCTACTTTATATTTGATGTTCAAATTTATGGCCGAGCCTTTTTATTTCCAAATCTTTAAATTATTTTAAAATTCAATTTTGGAAAGTTATATATTTTATAGTTTATAAATAACGAAAAACTGATTTTAAAACTCTAATATAATCTATGTAGATATTACTATATTATGACATTATTTTTCAAACAATAAATATCAGGGCATTATCGTAAGTCAAAAATAAATTATGAAATTTGAAAAAAGTTAAAATTTATGTAAAAATATACTTAAATATTCTGATTTTGAGTCATAAAAGCATATTTTTCTTTTATAATATTAAAATTAAAAATCGTAATTTTTAAACTGTATATCACGTGACCCAAAACGCGGGCGAACCCTGATGTGATGTCATATCGGTATGAACCATAGATCATCAGTTAGTTCAATGTAGACAGCTGGGTATAATATATCCATTATAGTAAATATGTATATTTATTATAATTAATTGTCTATGAATATATCTGTCAAACTTATCTGTGTTATTTCGTATAATAATATCGATATTACGTCACCAAATTGGATGCCCGCGTTTTGACAGCTTAAAAAAAGGTTAAAATTTAATTTAAGTTTTTGGCAAAGTGTGTGTATTTTTCCGAAATAAATTTTTGGTGGCCTTTTATTAGCAAAATCAACATTTTGAAGTACTTTTTCAAAAATAGTAGAATACCCTATTTATTATTATTCACACTGTACATATCACAGCCTCTTTATTACAATTTAAATAAAAATTAAATTACATAATATTTTCTATTTTTTTATCAATACCTATAAAATAATATTTAATTAGTAATTAAACAAACTGCACATCGTGATATTTGATACAAATGACTGTATAAATTAATTAAAATATTCAAAAAAATAATTATTAATTGTTTAATATTTTTTACTTGACTAATTGGTTTAAAATAATTATAATTAAATAATTTATGACACTATCGTATTACAATTGAATTGTAAATCACATTCATAATCACAAAAACATAATAATTATTTATTAAATAACGAAGTCGTCGTATTAGCTTAGCGGTATGCTTAGGGTAGCGGGTTTGATTCCCGCCGTCGCAACAAAATTAATTTAACTAATAGCTGTGATGGGCTGGTGTAGTGAATGGTATATGCATGAAGGAAGTGCACTCAGCCTCTGAAATTGAGGAGCTGATAAATGAAATTATCAACGGAAAGGTGGTCATACACATATATGGTATCACAATGGACTCTATAGCCTTAGTGTGTCCTTCGTGGACAGCCAATATAACCTAACAAAACCTATATAACGAAGAAAATTGGAGAATTCATTTTTCACAAAATATAAATATAAGGTATTGTTTTAAAGACCCAAATAAAAATTACAAGTGTGCTATTATTATCTTTATATTTATATAATAATTTTTGAAATCGATTAAGAAATGAACTTAAAAATGATGGATATTGTATATATTTGCATACAAATTTTCAACCCCTATTTCACCACTTTAAAGGATGAATTTCGAAAAATTATTTCTTAAATAACACCTTCATACTTCATAAAATCAATATCCTCTCGAAATTGCAAACTTACATCTTTAGTGATTTAGACTGTGATCAGTCTAGTCGGGACATTGCCTTTTTCCATCTTTTGTATGTTGACAACTGATCATTTTCTGTGATCACTTTCAGTTTCATTGATCAATCCCACAGAGTAGATTAGTGAAATCACTGTGACGATCAATATGTTATCTAACTTCACTGTAAACAAAGAAATTGAAACTGGGGTGATTGTACTTTCCTTTTTTAAAAGGCATTCAACGAGTTTTAATTAAATAAAAGATTTATATAATTTTACTTAAACGATGACTAATAAGTATAAATCATGCAACCAAATTAACATTTTTTTGCGTTATTCTCAAGGTAAATTTAAAATTTAAAAATGAAACAAATATGAAATTTTATAATAAAACTGTTCGTGATTTAAAATATATTATATATCGTGATCTACAACTAAGTACAAATAAACGTTATAAATATAATTTAATATTATTATCCAATTAATTTAATTTAATTGCTTTTTTTTACTTGATCTGTTGAAATACACCCAAAACTTTTCAATACATTTGTATTTAAGTAAATTTTTATTGTACATTTCCGAACCTAAGCCACAACTAATTTTAACTTGACATTTTCTTTAACATTAACATGTAAAAAACTGCAAATTAGTCATAGCAGCCTCCTTTATCGCCAAAATTTTTCACTGGAAGGGCTGCATCGATTTTATTGTCCCTACCATGACTACCCACACAACGAATTACTAAATATCCTATGTCGACGCTAATAATGGAAGCAAGTATTATAAGTATAAAGTGTAAACTTCTTGCAGCTAAAAATTCCTTCCAAATTGAATTAAGAGGGTTGAAAATTAATTTGTGAATTGAGTTTTGATAAGCAGGTTCCTTTTGGAAATATGATTTTAGTGAAAGAAAACTGGTACATACGAATTTTTATCAACATACAGCCAGTCAATCGTTTTGTGAAGACTAAAGTAGATTCTTAATTTTTCAAGAAGTTTACATAAGGGATTTAAACTTTGTGTAAATTCTCTACTTGTCAATTACAAAAATAAATGAATAAAGAAAATACTAATCAGATTAAATTAGTATTCAATAATAAAACTTGTATAAATATTACTAAAAGAAATTATATGCATTACATTTTCTATATCTCTATATATTATAAATTCGAAAGTAAGCATGTTTGTTTGTTTGTTTGTTACGCTTTCACGCTAAAACTGGCGAATGGTTTTTAATGAAACTGTACAGCAATATAATTTGACATTACCATAAGTTACAGATTTCTCTAAAGTAGTCATTTGACATTGCCATAAATTACAGATTTCTGTAAAAATAGTCAATATGAAATATTTCAAGGTCATCTTTGCTGATAGACTCAATGAATAATAACGACTTTAATACTATTAAAAAAAATTGAAAACCATACATATAATTTACCTGTGTAAAACAGTCCTTACCATTATTTCGAGTGTTATAGAAAGGGGATAAGCGAGAGCAATCTTAATCAATCTTTACTTTTAAACCCAGCGAAGCGGGTGGGTATCACTCTAGTCATCTATACTTTTACTTACGAAATGAAAATAATACAAATGTTTTCACAGAACTTTTCATAATTTTTTTTTTTTTTTCAACTAAGAAAAGTTTTAAGTAAGAATTTTATACTGTCTCATAATTCTAGAAAGAAATAAGAAGTAAAAAAATTTGTTATTTTTTTATATAAACTTTCTTCTTCACCCAACTGAAATAAAAATTAATATAGTAAATGTATAATATTGCAGTAAGTACGTAACCAGTTGGGTTTTGTTTTTATATTTGTAATCATGAAAAACGTAGAAAACTTTCATTGTTTCAATAAATTATTTTTAAATTAAAACTCTGTGGTAATAATAACTCTGATTTTATGAATACATTTTTACTCGAGGATTCGAAGTATAGAAGTAGTTAGTTTAAAATGCTTGTGACACTTCTTTGATTAAAGATTTTTATAACAGGTTGGCTGATAAGTCCCCGGTCTGACACATAGATGGCGTCGCTAGTATTAAATGCATATTATTTTTATATAGTACCAACCTTCAAATGATTCGTGTCAAAATTTGACGTCTGTAAGTCAATTAGTTTGTGAGATAGAGCGTCTTTTGTGAAGCAACTTTTGTTATTGTGAAAAAATGGAAAAAATGGAATTTCGTGTTTTGATAAAATACTGTTTTCTGAAGGGAAAAAATACAGAGTCCGGAAACTCATTATCAAGCCAAGTTTTTGCTTCCACTGTATTTTTTCCCTTCAGAAAACAGTATTTTATCAAAACACGAAATTCCTTTTTTTCCATTTTTTTCACAATAACAAAAGTTGCTTCACAAAAGACGCTCTATCTCACAAACTAATTGACTTACAGACGTCAAATTTTGACACGAATCATTTGAAGGTTGGTACTATATAAAAATAATATGCATTTAATACTAGCGACGCCATCTATGTGTCAGACCGGGGACTTATCAGCCAACCTATTATGCGCTATAATTTTAATTATTTTCTAGAATAAGGAAATCGTACTAGTATCTACTGTGAATTAAGTAGAATTGGTGAATATTTAGTTATTACCTTGTAGTTTTTGCCATTTTAACAAATATTAAGTATGTCAGCTTCCAGGAAATAAGCCGATGTATGACCGATGTAGGTTTACTTTTAAGAACGTTTTAACTTATAAGAAACAATTTTAACAAACTACCCCGTACTTTTAGACGACAAAGTTACTGAATTATAAATACCTGAATCGAAGATATTTTTCTTTATACTAAATTTGCAGAGTTCGCAATGTTTTGTTTACCTGTAACAAAAAAAGAAGAAATTAACATTCAGTTAGTAATGATATGTGTTGGTAGGCAAAATTGTTTATTCAAGGAGAAAAAAATTGATATTTCGATTGAAATTTCAAAATCCAAAATTTTGTCTATCGTTTCGTACAAGGATCCTTGTACGCACTTCGAAGTGCGAAATAAGAATCGCTCACAATACACAAAAGTTTAAAGTCGGAAACTTCAACATTTTCTGCAGCATATTAAGAGGATAAGACAAATAGAACTACAAAATGATTAAACTGGATCAGTTTAAAACTCAAAAATGATATTCAAGCAAACAAAAACATAATTTTGAGATATGCAATTTTATGAATAAAATAATTACTTTGTCAAATTCCCATAGCTCTCATAATTTGCATATTAAAAATCAGAAATGTAAAAGATAACGTACTATGTGCAGCAACTAGCTGTTATTATGATAAACATTCCTCAACTAATTAGAATTGAAACAAGTGAAAACAAACAATTGACTGAGTTAATTGTTGAAATACCATGCATAGACAGTGTTAATTACTCTATCAGATTACACATACATACATGTCACACATACATAACTGATATTCCCATATAATACATAATATACAATTTACGCCTAATTTGCGCCCTTACAGGTAAACAGTGATGTTTACGAAAAAATGTTTCAGACAAAAGTTATTTATTTTTTGATAAGGAACATTTTTTACATTTAAACTTTTGTTCTATCTCTAACGGTTTACAAGATCTGTCCAACGGACCCAAGATTCAATTGACCTACGTTGCTCATTTACGAAATCGACCTCACTGTTTACGTCCTGAGTACATTGTAAAAATCAGCTTGATATCTTTTCGTTTTTAAGTTATCGTGTCTACAGACGGGCAGACGGACAACCGAAAATAGACTAATTACCAAAATTTTGTTTCTAGCATCAATATTTTTAAGCGTTACAAACTTGGGACTAAACTTAGTATACTTTGCATGTAACATATATGCAAGTATAATAATTATCACCTAGTAAATAGAAGTACCGAAGTTTCTAAACAATTGTTATCCATAAATATTATATTCACCAACAATATAAATTTTCACGTAAAAGCAATTTATTTTATTTATCATCAGATGTGTGGTTTACGATGTACTGTTAGTTTAGGTTAATTTTTTTTTTCAATATTTATTATATTATTTTTAATAAATTATGCAACAATGTTTTCTGTTACAATTTTTTATTTTGTTATTTTGTTAAATTATTATTGTTGTACGTTTAAACATTTGTATAAAATATTCGTGATATGAATTTTTAATATTCAAAACAAAATGGTGATATATATAAAATGGAAGTTTATAACATACATTTTATCGTAAAGGGAAATTAATGTATTTTTGGAGTTATTGTAACAGCTTTACTATACTTAATATGAGCTTAAGTATAGAAAAGTTGGTAATTCTATTTAAAATTCTTTAACAATGTTTAACACTTTGCATTATATTATAAACTTTGAGACTTTATTATGAATAATTTGCATTTTACAATGTGTACAGTGATGTAAAATATGTTGCGAAAACACGTAAGCTAAAATCTCAAATCTAGGAAACTGTTAAATTTTCCCATAATCCAGAAATATTAATAATAATGGGTTTCAACCTTCGTTTCACTGACATATACGCCTATAACAGAGGCCTTTATGTTTTCTTCATCACGAACTACTATTTTCCTCAGATTTACGATTTTGGTCGATAGTCCAATATCTCTCAAGAAAGTATGGTAGCAATGCCTATACGTGAGTGTAAGGCGATTGCGAAAATGTATTGTAAAGATATGGAAAGAAAGGGAAATTTATAGTATGTGTTTTATTAAAATTCTTTGAACATGGTGAAAATCCCTTTTAACACACATTAGTTTTTTGTAAGAAACTTTAAAATCATTCGGCAAGGTATAAAAGATGGTGAAAATATACGAACATAACAGAATATCTTATAATGTTTTAGAACTTTCGAGAAACTTTAATAATATGACAAAATATTCCCAGAAAATTTTGAAACTATTGAAATATTCTTGAGTTTATAAGAGAAGATAAAATAAATACCTAGCGTCACTATTAAAAAGAATAATTTGAGTAATATTGAAACAGGCTGGTAAACCAGTTAGTATTGAACATTATGGCTCTTACTAGCATAAAATTGGCAACTGAAATCTTTATCATGATATCAGTTACCTTTTCTTTATCAAATCCTTGAGCTGAATTGTTCAATCGGTATGAAATCTATAGTTTAAGTAATGGTTGCAGTCGCTTTTGAAGACAAGATTTGTTTTAAAGACGAGATTATAGTATGTTTTGTTGTATTATATTTCGTAGCGGACAAGTAATAGCTTTTTTTATCTGGAGTTATGTTTTGTTGTCTCGAAATTTAACTAATTTAAGAATAGTTTTCATGTTCTCGATAACGACATAATACTTTGAGATGATGATATATCTACTCTTTGATTATAACCACATCTTATAAAACGATAATAATGCAAAAGCAACCAAGGCAAAAGTTTCAAACAATCTTCTTAACTTATTTATGAAAATTAAAATGTCTAACGAATCCTTTTCGCTTATCTTATACAAGTTATGAAAATCGATTTAATTGGTTTAAATACTAAAAAGCCTTATTTATTCTTAACATAATTTTGGTTTCAAAATCAATGAACTTTATAAATATCTAGGTTAAATATAGGGTGCTCATTCAATTTATATCAGAGATCAAGAGTATTTTTAAGTGGGGTGAATCTCTGTACCATTTCATTCATAGAACATTTGCGATTATTTCACCGGGGAACAATAAAAACTAAGGCATCTTTTAATTGAAGCGTGATATAGGATTTATGTAACTTACAAAAATTACATTAATAATTGACGATTTTAAATTTGACCGCCATGTGTGTGTGTGTCTGTACGTGGCATCGTAGCGCCTAAACGGATTTTAATTTCTTTTGGTTTCGTTTGAAAGGTAATTTAATGGAGTTGATTTCAGTTATTTTCCTGTCACAGATTTATCAGTAGGATCATCATATTTCTCTAATTAATTTACTCTTGTTCAAATTTGTAAAAATAAGGCCGTAGAAACTACTCGCGAGGAGGAAGTATGTCTCAGTTTTCATGTCAATTCTTGCCCCACGCTCTGGAGCGTGTAATAAAAAAGGCCTCGATTTCACCTGAGCTATTTTATTACGCACGCCAAAAATTTCTAACGCCGCTTTTATAACATCGTTTTGTTTAGTAACCATATGCATACCAAATTTCGATTCAATTGGGGATTACTGGAGATGGCCAAACGAGATACATCAGACAGTTCCAAAATCCCATAAATATAGCGTTCTAGTCATATTAAAACGGTTTTGATAACAGACCACCTCTAACTACGTTGAACTTCTGTACGGTAAAGTTCATAATTGTTGAAATCCCATGTATAGACAGTGTTGATGACTGTTATCACATTACACATACATTCATGTCCCGCATATATAACTGACATTCTCATATAATAAATATTATACAATTTGTGTCCTCACAGGTAAACAGTATTGTTTACGAAAAAATGTTTCAAACAAAAGTTGTTAATTTTTTTATAAGGATATTACATTAAAGCTTTTGTAGTACCTCTAACGGTTAACAAAATGGGTCCTACGGACCCGAGACCCAATTGACCTATATTGTTCATTTACGAACTCACTTTGTACGTCTTGAGTACGCTGTAAAAATTTCAGCTTGATATCATTTTTCGTTTTTGAGTTATCGTGTTCACAGACGGACGGACGGACAACCGAAAATGAACTAATTAGATGATTCTATGAACACCTATTCCTAAATTTTTTTCGTATCATCAATATTTCTAAGCGCTACATATTTGGGACTAAACATAGTAAACCTTGTATATTACATATATACATGGTATAAAAATACGTAAGATATATTTTATTTGGGTTGGGATACTCAGTATATTGATTCAAATTAAGAACGTAGTAAGTACTTGAACGAGATTTATATTTTCCGTATTTTCCTACATATTATATTGACTTGTTGTTGTTGTTGTTGTTGTTGTATGTACTATGTTTGTTTGCATGTAATTTATAGACAAAGAAGCCAATAATCATTGTTTATTTGTTATAATGAGAAATAAAAATGCGAATGATGTTTTCACACTTCTAGGTATTATTATCATTATTATGTTTTGTTTGTATTTTTATACTTCACGAAAATATGTTTCGTATATACTAGATTGATACCCGCCCGCTCCACTGGCCTTAAATGTAAAAACCACCGCTTTATGGCCTCCACCCTCTCTTGATATACATAGTTTCCAATTTTTTTTAATGTAAATGTTTTAAATGTCATAATTTATTTTGTTTATTAATAATTTTTACAGAATTCTTTAATTTATGGTTCAAAATTATGATCATAGATCTGCTCCATTTATAATCATCATTTTAAACCATAAAGTAAATTATAGTTCATGTGTTATTCTGATATATAAGTTATATTGCTGTACAGTTTCAATAAAAACCATTCGATAATTTTAGCGTGAAAGCGTAACAAACAAACAAACAAACAAACAAAGATGCTTACTTTCACATTTATAATATATAAGGATTTTATTCTAATAATGTACTCACAAACTCAAGATATTTAACGTATATGAAATATTTATTAAAATATAACTAATCACATATTTGTACGAATAATGTTTCAAAGAAATTTATTTTAAGATAATGAAACCAAATTAATGAGAGAACAGTGGCATCAAATGTTAGAGATATCTGCAGAGCGCATTAATGTCAATACAAAACTGAAAGTTCTTGACAAATTTTTTATGGATTAGTGTTTTTAAATCGACTTGAAAAAGAGCCGAGAGAATTTGGTATACAAAGACTTTTGCTTAATAGTCTCTCGCGATTTAAAATGTAAAATCTTTATTTTTTTACCCTTTGTACTTATTCATTTTACTTCAGATAGATCTCTTTCCTATTCTTTCATCCTTTTAGAATATGTAAAAATTTTCATGAATTTAGCATACTGAAAATGAAAAGACCATTTCACATTCCGTATACCTAAAACGTCGAACAAGCGTACATACCACAAAATATTGCAGAATTTAAGTGATCTAACTTTAATGTGCATCAAATTCAAAAATTGTCCGACAAAATTTTTTTTAACAAAGGCATTGGATATTCGACCTTCTGTATTTAAAACATTTTTATAGATAAAATGAAAAAATTATTTAAATTAATAAGCAAAAATTATCCAACATTCTTCCAAAAAGCTATAAAAAGATAATTTTACTATACAACAGGTTAAAGGAAACAAGAAGCTTATAATATTTAAGTTAAAGGATACTACCTTGGCTTTCTTGTTATCAACAACAACATAATTGCAGTGAACAGCTTAACATTTTACTTAACAACCAACACAACCCATATTTTGATGTAAATGATGAACTAACTATATAAAGTTAGTACAAAATTCGCTTCGCAATAGCTGCATAAACAAAGCGAATTCATATTTAATAAAATCAAATTGTTGAGAAACTATAAAAATTACTTATTATAATTAACGAAGGCCTTTCGTATATAAGATACGTCAGTTCGAAAAAATGTTCAGATGATAGCTTGTAATTAAACTTTCGTTCTACATCCTTTTTTATACATTTTCTTCACTTTGGCATTATTAATAAAAAAATTGATTCACATTTATTCTAAATTCTCTTTTTCTACATTCGCTTTAGCTTCTAAGCGAACCTTTTTCTATATCATACGGTTTTACTTCAGACGCTGCCCATATGACCCGTATACAAGTCCTACTTAGCTCGGTAAAACTATTATCTTAAATTTTTTTGGGTGTATATTACGGTTTTTTGCCCCCCTGGCCGAATTTTTCTACCTTTTTTAGCTATCGCCATTTTAACGACCTGGTGACTTAATGGAGAATGGTGCATAATTGATCAAATGTGAAAATACTTTCTCAATTATTCAAAATGTAAAAACAAAATTAAAAGAAAGCAATAATTAATCTTCTGGCGGTTGATATCCAGTTGTGATTTGCTAGATGATGAATTAGAGGAAATATTATAAAGCTCCTTTTTTAATCCCAAAACAATTCGTTCATTGTGTTTGTGAAAAGTATTTAGCTTTCAAAAATACTTGTTTGGAAATACTTGAATCGGAAACCACTTTAAATATCCCTTTCACTGAACCAAAAAAAATTTCGACAACATTATTCATTCAGCGAATAACAATGGTCCAAAATTTATATATTAAAATGTGTAAGTTGGAATTTTTCGGGATTAAATTCATCTCTCTTTTATTTGTCAAAAACATGTTTGTACGAACAAAACTTGTTCGATAGGAATAAAATCAAAATATAAGACTTATTTAATTGTTTAAAATTTAAATAGCTCATTTCCCTCGAAGACGAAAATCGTTAACAACGCCTTCACTCTTTATGCATGCATATAAACACCTCTACCAGTATGATTTTGTGTATGTTATTAAAGTTTATGACAGATAGCGTCAGCGTGTATACCTTTGGGAGATACATTATATAAGTCTACGGATGTACCAAGTGAAAACACAGTATATTTCTTGTAACTCAACTTTAATTAAAACAAAGTTTATGTGAAGAAGAACTTACTTCTCATGAAAATTTTAGTATTAGACAATCGTCAAACTGAGATATTGTAATAAGTATCATTTTAATATTCATGTACCATGTGGCTCTCAAAAATACATTCTAGATAATAGCATATAAAACGATTGGATCAAAAGTATGAACAGAAACTTTCATGGATCAAAGAAGGTGAAATTAATCACGGACACAGCGATTTCAAGAGCAATATATTCACCGATCAGCTCGTTAAATAAGGTCTTGTTAGATAAAAATAAAGAAAGAAAAATGGAAAATTGGTTAAACGGATTTTCATGATTTTGAGGTACAAAGCTTAAAATTTAAGTCAAAGTTAAAGGATTATTGGATTATATGACAATTAGAAAACTCCCAATTTATACCGATTTTCCGGCAGCACTCCAGACCATCCTGTCCCGATCTTGATATATTATAAATGTGAAATTTTGTGAGGATGTAAGGATGTATCCAACTGATTATTACTGCTTACCCATTCTGATCTTGATCCTAATATTTTACAAATGTGAAATTTTGTGAGGGATATGGATAGATATATGAAACTGATTATAACTGCTTATAAGAAACTACTGAATGGATTTGAATGAAACTCTACAATAACATAGCTCATACTTTAGAATAACAAAGGAGCTATAATTTATAAAGATATACTTTTTTTTTAAATTTAATTTAGTAACTGCGACATCTATGAACATCAACAAGATACAATTCATGGCCATCTGTTCTGATATAGTCACTTAATAATGACTAATAAGTTTAAAAAAATTGAAAAATTTACATATATTTTACCTGAGTAAAACCATCTCTATTTCAAATGTTATGGAAAAGGAATAAGTGAGAGCAAGAGAGGTAGCGAAGCGAGTGGATATCAAGCTAGTAGCATATAAAACGAGTGTATCAAAAGTAAGGACAGAAGCTTCCATAGATCAAAGAATGTGGAGCAACAAAAATTAAAGGTTTAAGCGATTTTGTGCACGAAGCAGAAAATTTCAGTCAAATATTATGACATAATTAATGCCATCTTGTCATAATTACAGGAGCACAATGGATTACATAATCGACTTAAAGGATCACGTTTTATCACACCGAGCTATTAAACCTAACCTCTCGTGAAATCTAAAAAACATCACACTTTAGACTTTGCAAAATGTTAACTTAAATAGCTTTGCCAGTGAGTTTTATATCACTATATAACAACAACAAAATATGTTCTGACAGTAAAAATGAATTAAAAAATATACCATTAAAATCAAACGCGGTACATACTTTCACAATAATTTAATTGTTTAACGATTTTCAATTGGTATTAAAAAAAATACGTGATACATTTTTGCAAATAAAATAAAAAATTGAAATAAAATAAATCGTAAAATTTACATTTGAATTATTTATTTGTTTACATTATATAAAAGAAGTATTAAATGAATATATTTATTAATATAATTGTATTTAATTACGTGCTATGAACATTGCTGTTGAAAAGCTAGTGAGTTGAGTCTGTTGTTAGTTACAACCAACTTATGTTCTTACAAAGTATGATGAGTATTATAATAGCTGGGTTAGCTACCTTATAATTTAAAACAAAGCTCCTTTTCAAAGTGAGTTTATGCAACCAGAGGATACAAAAGTTATCTTCTTCTTATTATTATAAGAAAGCTGCTGTACCAAGTACTTTAGTACCAAGCCCCTTAAATGGATGGATTGATTTCAATCCGATTTTCTATCATTTGAAGCATGAACCTCAGCCTCAGATGCTTCTTATTTGTATCTGATTAAAATTAATTTTTTAATTTTTTTAAAATATATCTTTATAAATTATAGTTCATGTGTTATTCTGATATATCAGCTATCTTGCTGTACAGTTTCATTAAAAACCATTTGCTAGATTTAACGTGAAAGTGTAACAAACAAACAAACATGCTTACTTTCACATTTATAATATATAGGGATGATTACTTATATCAAAATATATGTGTATATTCTTCTCAGCGCTCCGTTATTATCAGATACAAATAAGAAACATCATAGATCTGATGATCATTGATCTCATCCATCTATAATCATCATTTTCAACCATAAATTAAAGAATTCTGTAAAAATTTAAAAAAGTACCTAAATGTCAAACAAATCATGGCCAAAACTATTCTGATATACTTTCCAATAAATCTTATCACAATTTTCTTTGAATTTTTAGAAGTTAATATTATCAGTAAAGCTATGAAACAAAATAAAAATTAGCCATTAAGTTTAAAAAAAATTCACATTATACCCACACTAGGTAGAAATTATACAAGAGGCCCGATTTTGATTTCTGGTATAAGGTTTGGAGCATCAATTTTTGAGTAAAAGTAATCTAATTAAAATAATCTTTATTCTTATTGAAATAAACATCTTTGTTTAAATTGTATACATTTTTGTAGAATGATCAGTTTTGCGATACCCTGTAGTACAAAAAAATATAATAATCAAATATATACAAACCACGCAAATTTTAATAAATACTTCTTGAATAACAAACATGATCATCACGTCATCTGTATGTAAATCAATTCTTTCATCTACATGAAGAAATATATTACACCGATTCTAGTAACGCGACCGCGTGGTAACACGTTTCTCACCTATACTGTATCTACTTCTCATCTTAAAGGGAATGTTTTCTTACCGAAAACAAATAAATCTTTAGTTAAGCATAATGTAACTATGAAAAAGATGCATGTAAATTTTGCGACCCAAAAGTGGAATTCTGAAGCAATTTCTTGAATGAAAACCTAATAGTTGAATAATAATCTCTAAAAATTCATGAATAAAATTAATTGATGTATTTATTCAATCAATTGCTGGACAATATACTTTGAGGCGATTGTCAATTTATTATTTATTTATTATTTTAATTTCCGCGTCAAATTTTGCAACGTGCCCTTATAGTATATACAGAAAATATCAAAATGATTATGTTTATTTAAGGTTTAAACATTCGAAAATTATAACGCCGACAACATATTTCACATGCGTCATAGCAGCACCATACTTACCTTAAAATTTAACTTTCAATATGATAAAATAATACTCTTCCTTATAAAAGAATTACTTTATACAGGAGCGATTCACTTTAATCGTACCAGACATTTATCTTCGAAAGTTTCGTTATTTGGAGGAAAAAATTCATCCCCGCTATCAACTCATGGGTTTTGTGAATCAATACGACAGTTTCTATGTTTTAAATGAAATCTCATATTTTTTAGTAGATTCTGGATAAAAAATATGAGACTATTGTTTGAAAAATTGGTTTCGTAGGTTGAAATTTTTTTAAATCTTTTATATGAAAAAAGTAACTAATTCAAAAATTTTGGACGAATTTTCTTTTAGAATGCTAAACCTATCTGTTCCTTGTAAATTTTAGAGAAAACTAACAACCGTAATAAAATTTTGAATTCTAGGTCATTTGAAAAGCCAAGTCCCAGTTCTTTTATACCTAAACGGTTATAAATGGTATGTGTATAATAAATACACTATATAAAAGTGTCAAAATAATGATAAACACACTCTTAAAAAAGAAAACAAAATCTATTAAAGCTTTCTGTATACTATCAGAAAAACCAGCCCATATTTTCACATTGATACTGTTCGAAGTATAATAATTTACAAAACACATATGGGGAGGTATTATGAAGGTCTAAATAGACCATTTAGTAAGTAACAGATTGGCGTAGTTTAACAAGTCTTGATCATATTTTCTTTTTTTATTATGTTGTTGTAACGGAAGCAATATTAACAAATAATCAAATTTTTGATTTGTGATAAAGACCAAAGTTTTTGATTCGAGGTTATTTCTGAGTGTGTATGAATACTTTTTTTTATATGGAAAAATATAATATCGTTTCAAAACGGTGTCCCCGGAGCGGTCTTTTGAGCTTGCTGAACAGCCAGAAGTTACACGGTGCCAGATCAGGTGAATACGGTGGTTGCAGAACGAAATGGGTAAAGTGTTTGACGAAATGATCACGAATTAAGAGTGCAGTATGGTGCATTATCGTGGTGCAAAACCATGAATTGTCTTTCCACAATTCCGGCCTTTTTAGGCGGATAACGCAAATGACGCATAACGTTTAATTAATATTCCTTGTTGACTGTTTGGTCGGGCGGAAGGAATTCATAATGCACAACAAACGCGCGCAGTTTAAATTCAAATGTTACCTTATTTTTTGGACAAAGTATTATCTGCAGAAAGTCGATCCTCAATTTTATTGTGAGAAAAGTTTTCCCAATCGACCACAGACGAAAGACAAATTTAATAAATGACGAAAGTTAAATTGGTTTTGTGATTTCCAATGGAAGGAAGACAAAATCAAAGAAAGTAACAATTTTCAGTTAAATATTTGCATTTACATTTCAAAAGAAGAAATTTATTTATATGGAGTAAATAAAACGTAGGATCGTATATGTTTTTGTATGCGTGATGATGATTCTTGGAAAATTCAAACTAAATATTTACTCCCCACAATGTCTGTACATACTATTTTTAAGAAAACGAGAGGTTATGCAGGATATTTCACGTGGATGTGTGGGGGTAAATGTCTTCGTCGAAAACTATTTTCCATTGATTCTAGATGAACATACAATAATTTATAGGGCTCGCTAACTAATGTTTCGCAAAATCTTGATTTGGCATTAACTTTTATACAGCTGTAAGATTGCTTCTAATGGTTTATGGAGTAGTAGTTAGGCTACACCCGTGACTTTGAATTCATGTGGTCAGATCGGTGTATTCAACGACATATAGCTATCCTTAAAGGAGAGCAGAAAAGTGTACCAATTTTAAAAAGAATAAAGTTAAATCTGTGCTGCTAAAGGATTGAAATTAGGACTTGTAACCGGTAATTTTCCAGATGTTTCTTCCAATCGAAGATATGAAAGAGAATACCGCGACATCTTAAAAAACATGGCCATAATGTGTTGCTAAAATCTCATGATTGCCATAATGAGATTCAGGACTAAAATATTAACAATATACATATTTTACACTGAGTAAAGAAAAATAATTTTTCTATAATAACTAAGCAGTTCACTCGTAAATTTACCTTCAATTTATCTTAAATGTGTTTCCTAAATGTGTCTCTATCTTACAGTCTTCTAGCTTCCGTGTATCAACTTTATACGAATTCTAATTGTTTCTCAGGTTCATTTTTAGATTTCATTCTGTTTTACTCCCTATATCAGTACATTAATCGACCTATTTTTTAATCGATTATCTATTAGATTAATTTTTAATTCGATAAAATTAAAATGTTTATTAGATTAATATCGATTAAAATATTAATCATAATCGTCATTCATCAAATAATCGTGAATTTGATAAAACTGATAAAATCATTTTTTAACAACAAGAAAAATAAGTGCATGTGGCTTCTTAGGTAAAATTCAGGCATCAAATTTCTTTGCAAGTAATGCTTGTTACTATAAATTCGATGCCAGAGTACGTCATAGCTTTTTTCGGGACGGGACTAAGTATGAGATCCAATTATGATCAGTAATGAAAAATATGGTCAAGCCAGACGTAAAAAAACCAAGATTAATTTCTGATTAAACTAAGACCGGGTATGGACCTCGTGATAAATTATTGTGGATGGGTTATTCATATTTCACTAATAGATCTCTTTCACGAATTGAAATTTTTGACAACTACTTTCAATTTTAATCAACATTTACTAGAAAAAAAACAACTTTATAATAATAAACTTTCTCGATATTTTCTATCGTTAACAAACTAATATATATAATCTTCCAACATAAATCTTAATCCATTTAGAAGCATAATAACAGATCTTGTACGGGAATAATGATAGTTTTTGAAAATCATAATGATCCATTGTATTCAAATTAAAACATCTATAAATATTGTTCACAGTACATTAATAATAGAATTATTATAATAAAATGTTATGTAATAATTTTTACAATCAATTGTCTCGCTGTTGTGTTGCCGTGCAAGTTTTTGATGATAAATATGATTTCAAAAGAATACACACATCATAGTTTTCCTATTGTGTCTATTAGCAGCATCTAAAATAACATTTTTAGATTAAATAGATTTATTATTTTTAATAAATAGATATTAAAATAATAAAATAAACGGATTATTTTTATAAAATATTCTCATTGTAATTATTTTACATTGTACGTATTATTTTATAAATATTTCCATTAAAAGTATTAAACAAAATTTATGATCTTTTAAAATGAATTAGTTAAATGTTATCATAATTCAAGTGTTTCAAAGATTCATTATTATAAATAATTCCAATTTTCCCATATAGCTTACTATAACAATCAACTTTCAAAATACCAATAAAAAAATGGTAGAAAAAAATTATTGAAAGATTTAGAACTTTCTAGAATAATTAAGGCTCAAATACAGTCTCAAAATTGTATCCGGGTCCTAAAAAGGCTCAATTTTTGCGTTTAAATTTGTATCTTTTGATTCACATCGAGGAATTTTTATTAAATCTCCGTTAAAAAGATATTAAATATTTATTCTCTTTTTTGGTGCGGAATCCTAAACAAAATAATAAAATTAGATGTTATCTGATGAAGTATAAGATATTATGTGAAATACTTTCGCTTTGATAATGAGTGTATACATATTTGATTAGAGGAAAGTTTCGTTTCTAAAATACACAATGGCAAGTAAAAAAATTTCGCACATTTAACATTAACAACGACCTATTCAATATTAATGAAAAAATATGTGGGACGGAAATTCCATTATAAAATTATATACTCGCGATAAAATATGATGAAGTTATTATTCCAAGAAATGTTGCTATAACAGAAAATTTGCAAGATTGTTTTTATTTTTTATGTAATGTGTGCCGATATAATTTAATATATTTCACAAATGATATAATTAGCATAATGACCAGAATCTTGGAGCCTTAAAGCATCAAGTTAATCAATATGATCAATTAATAGCCGGAGAGCTGATGATAAACTTAGAGATCTTATTTTACCATTAATATACCTAATCCAAAAATAAAAATTCAGACTAATTCGTTTCAAATTATCACCTGACTCTCCCAAATATATTTTTTTTATATTATACGCAAAAAATATCCTTTAGGAATTCTTAAATTTGTATAGCATATTTATTTATTAATATTGCTAAAACGTCAAGGATTTTTATTCTTTACCTGGCAAAAATAAAAATTTTAAATGAGTACGACAAAAAGTAGGAATAGATATATATTTACGAACTCGACCTCACTTTTTACATCCTGAGTGCGCTGTAAAAATTTCAGCTTGATATCTTTTCTCGTTTTTGAGTTATAGTATCCACAGACGGACGGACGGAAAACCGGAAATGGACTAATTAGGTGATTTTGAACAACTATACCAAAATTTTGTTCATGGTATCAATATTTTTAAGCGTTACAAACTTGGGACTAAACTTAGTATACCTTACATATTACATATATGCATGGTATAATAAAAAGAAAATGTTTTGAAAAAAGACAGAAGAAAAGAATATGTTTGAAAATCGATAAAAATTCCCAGCAAACAATTATATCTAAAAATCAAGTTTTTTTTATGGTTTTGTCATTTTGAGAAAATTGTTTATATGTTATCTGTTACAAAATAAAATATGAATTTTCAAAGTCGTTTTATGTGAAAATACAAAGTGAAAATACGTATAAATTTTCTTTTTTCTATAATGTGAAGTATCTAAGATGTATATTTCTAGAATTTATCTTGAAATTATTTTGTTGTAATGCCTTTATGAGAGAGAGTTCCATGATATCATCAAATTTTTATCTTGAATATTTTTATTTCAGATTTATGTCTTACAATTTTTTATTTGTTTGTGTAACGATATTTCTTTTACTGATAACGTTTGACTGATTATAAAAATAAAGAATAGGGTATTCTACTATTTTTAAAGAAGTACCTCAAATTGTTGATTTTGCTAATAAAAAGCCACAAAAAATTTATTTCGGAAAAATACACACGCATTCTTGCCAAAAACTAAAATTAAATTTTAAACCTTTTTTAAACTGTCAAATACGCGCGAGCATCCAATTTGATGACGTAATATCGGTATCATTATACGAAATAACACAAATAAGTTTGACATATTCATAGACATCTGATTATAATAAATATATATATATACATATTATCTATGGATATATTATACCCAGCTGTCTACACTGAACTTACTGGTGGTTTATGCGTCATACCGATATGACATCACAGCAATGCTTGCCCGCGGTTTAGGTCACGTGAAATACAGTTTAAAAATTGCGATTTTTAATTTTAAAATTGTAAATGAAAAATGTGCTTCTATGACTTGAAATCAGAATATTTAAGTATGTTTTTACATAAATTTTAACTTTTTTCAAATTTCATAATTTATTTTTGACTAACGACAATACCCTATTATAGAAAATATCTCGTTTATTGGTAAGCAAATAAAAAAAATTCTCTGCCCATCAGCTGTCATTTATTACATCTCTAAAATCTTGAGTGTGCTATAATTAACGTAAGCCAACCGACTTTTCCCTCAATTCCTCGATACTGAAACGGTTTGTTCCTTGTCCCAGAAATTTTTAATTTAGAAGAAAGCTGACAATTATTAAACGCCAGTAAACATTATGGCCTACAAAAAAAGTCAATTTTATCGAATGTTCTTTTATAGAACACGTTATTTTTGCCCTTAAAATGAACTTTGTCCATTATTCCGGCAAGCTACATAAAAAATTCTGCTCATAATGAATGCGAGAGAGCTTGTTAAAACAAAAATAGGGCTTATGCAAATAAATAACTCAAAAAATTGCACATAAAGCTACATAAAAAATTCTGCTCATAATGAATGCGAGAGAGCTTGTTAAAACAAAAATAGGGCTTATGCAAATAAATAACTCAAAAAATTGCACATAAAGCTACATAAAAAATTCTGCTCATAATGAATGCGAGAGAGCTTGTTAAAACAAAAATAGGGCTTATGCAAATAAATAACTCAAAAAATTGCACATAAAGCACATATTGGATGTTTTTTGTATCAAAATTATGAAAAAACTATTCATGAAATAAATTTTTTTTTTTTTTTTTTTTTGTGTAAATAGGTACACATCTCGTGGTGCACCATCAGTGAATGTATTGTGTAACGGTGGGTGTTTTCATATCATGCACTAACCGAGAAATATTTTACATATAAACAAATATATGGAAAAACAAGTGATCACAAACAATTGACTGAGTTATTTGTTGACATACCATATAAAGACAGTGTTGATTACAAAATCGTTGTTTTTTTTTACGATATGTTAGAATATATAACAAGACTGTGGCGCCACACACACATTCTAATCTAATTTGCGTCCTCACGGGTAAAGTGATGTTTACGAAAAAGTGTTAAAAACAAAAGTTGTTAGGTTTTATTTAATGAACCTTTTTTCACATATAAACTTTTGTTCTATCTCTAACGTTTTACGGATCAAAGACCCAATTGACCTATCTTAAATGAACTAGACCTGACTTTTTACGCCGTATGTTTTTAAGTTATCGTATTCACAGACAGACAGATGAACGGACAATCGGAAATGGATCTTATGAACACCGATACCAAAATTTTGTTCGTAGCACCAATATTTTTAAACATTACAAACTTTGGATTAAACATAGTATACCTTGATATACTTCATATATACCTACATAAATGGTATAAAAAGAAATAAATGAACAAATTATTAAAACGCATTGTGGACTGTTTTTTAACAGGATGCGTCAGCAAGAAAGAAAGCATTTAATAAATGTATAAATGTTGTACTTGGTGTCATTGTAAATGAAATTTTTCTTTATAAAGAAAAAACAAGTCCAGCAGTTTACATAGCGACTTTAACAGTTGAGACCCATTAAAATCACACCGGTTCAAATGTTCCCAACTATGCCCTCTTAAGGTTAAGTCAAATCGATTGACGTAAGAATCAACAAAATCGTTCCACGGGTTTGATCTTTAGTGTGTCACATAGGAACGCACATACATATTTTTTTTTCAGAATATGGCATCTGGTGGTCGCCCTCTTTAATATCACTCGCAAGGTTAAGTCAATTCGATTGACATAAGAATCATCAAAATAAACAGATAAAGACATTACGACTCCTTCGCGTCGCGCAGTCGGGTAAAAAAATAGTTCAGATTTGCCTACAAAAAACCGTTATAAAAAAATTGATTAAATTAAAAATAGCCATTTTTAATTAAGTTTTCGATAGGCAAGCTTTCCTAGGCGTGCTTATCAATCAATAAAATTTTATAAAATGTATGTCTCATCAGAAGGGTGAAGCTCGACCTTATACCGCCTCGATTTATTTCAAGGTAGTTACGAAAACCTGACGCCTACTTGTATTCTGGTTTACTAAAAACAAACTAGCTCTGTGTAGCAAGCTATATTCAAATAGAAATGAAAAATTAGGTTGATTTATTTTTTACATACAATTATTTTACATACAATTTGTTATGTTTTAGGGGAAATACCAACTGTTGTTTTGAATTACTTCATGTAAAGCTCGTTCAAAACGAAATGAGAACGAATAAGAGAGAGTATAGATATATTATACAAGTGAACATACATTCTTTCAAATCTCCTCTCTCTCGAACAGTTTCATTTCGTTTTGAACGACCTATACCTCCATGTTCTATCTGGTTCAAAAAATTGAACATATTTTTTTCACAATATACCAATTTTAAAAGAAAATTTGATTGTTTTCTATAAGGAGTTTCGTTTCTTTAAGGTGTAAACTTGCCAATTATATCGCCTACATCAGCAATTTTTAGAATTTTTTTTAAAAATATTTCTAGCCTACTCCTATAATTTTCATTCACGTTTGCTTCAAAATAAAACGACTCATAATTTGTTTTCCTTAAATCTAGCATCATTCATAAGTCAATAAACTGAAAGTGCTCGATAAATCGCATATGGGTTAGTTGTTTAGCTGAAACTTAAAACCGATTTAGAAAAAGTTCCGAATTTGATATATGTTGTGTTAATACCCTGGCTTTACCAAAAATATGTAATAATCCATACGTCATTTACCAGTTTTGCATCTTTTATCGATAGTTATGAAAGGCATCAAGATAAAATTTGTGTAAAATATTGAAATAATCATTAAATCGTTATTTTTCGAAGCAAACATGATTAAAAATTATAGGACTAAGCTATAAACTTTTATTGGAGGTATTCTAACAATTGATGTCAGTGGTGTGTTGATTCAAGTCCGAAAAATAGCTCGGAACTGATCTACGAATTGTGAAAATAATAAATTAATCTTCTATGCACGTACCGTATAGAAATTGTAGAAGGTTTTTGCATTAAATTTTCTATTAAATAAAATATCGATTCCAAATCTATTTAAAATTCAAGCTATAATATTTTATTTCTACGACAATATTTAATTGAATACATTCTTATACAAAGTGTAGCAAGAGATAATTTCAGTTAGATTCAAAATTCAGATCAAGGTCAATAAAAAATAATAACGCTTGAAAGTAATGGGTATTAAAATATTATGTTGATGCAAAACTTTCTTAAGGGAGCTCGGTGTTTGGAAATTTTTCATATATATTTTCTCAGTGTTTTTGACAAGAAAATGATATTTAGCTTGGTAGAATTAGACAAGGTATGCTCGATGGAGGACAAGATTTGGTTCAGTTCGCTCACGTACCCAGTCAACGCAATCTTAGCTTGTTCTCGCTTCCTGATTCAAATGTTGCAAAAAACGTGATTACGTTTGTGTGGATAATCCTTGTGTGAAAAATCGTTCCTTACAATGAATGAATAATTAATAATTAATAAACTTTTTCCGCCTCAGAATGTCCCCATCCTACTTTTACCTGCATAAGAGCATACCTTGTCTATTTCTACCATGATATTTAGTTAGAGGTACACAAAATGTTTTAATTTTCGCAACCATGGACACCAGTATATAATAACCAAGTTCATGCTGCTACTCTGACGCAAATACAACTAATATGCTACACCCAGTACATAATACGATATGAAAACTACAGTATTCCAGAGAGGGAGAGGTGATGATGACACCAGATACAGCAAAACGAATATTTTATAATATACAATATGCCATACAATTGTCTCGCCAATCAATAATGTTATACAATTGGCGAATGTATTCCATAATAATTAGAATATTCTTCAGTATTGTCTTTATTAAATAAACACAATATAATATTATACCAACCGACCGATATATGTATACATTTTTTATTCTTTAATATAAAATGAAATCATTTTAATTAAATTTTTTTATTGATATCAATTATTATTAAATATTACATCATCATTGTATAAGAATAGATGACGTATAATTAATTAAATACATATTATTTTAATTAGTCTTTAACATAGTTTCAATTTAGTATCCGTGGGCTATAACAAATATGCGTTTTTTTCTATCAAAAAGTCTATCAACACAACATTATAAAATTCACTAAAAATTTATTTTAAAACATTTTTCAAATGAATAGGAAATTAAATTTCCATATTTTAATTAAAAGTAACTTTCTTTCTTTGCTTGTAGAACCACCTATATGTCCTGTATGGACTAACAGATAGAGACGTGTTCTGCTCGTGATCTGTAGTCCTTCCAATGTTGTTGTCATTGTGTAAAGGAGTTCATTAGTTTAGGCGTGATTGTGTAACACACAGACAGACAAACAGAGTAATTTCCGGGTTTATAATATTAGTAAGGATTAGTAATATATTTATTACATAATATATGGCTAAATGTATTGGCAATTACATTATTTAATAAAAACTCCAATCTTAACATCACTTACATTATTATATACAGATGTCCATGAATTGTATCTCCTTCACCCTAATTTTTGAAATGTCAAAACAAAAATATGATTTTTTAATTTCTTTTTTTCAGTCCTTAGGCAAGACCTAGTCATCCGCCCACTTCAATTTTCACTTTTTAGGTGACGTATATTATATTGGGAAAAGGGCGGACATATTAAATATCACGAGCAGATTTTCACTTTCGCCCTAGCATACTCCACCCCTCCATCAGTGATTCCCCCAAAACGGTTCCCCCCACACACTTTACATAATGACAACAACATTGGAAGGACTGGAAGGACTACAGATCACGAGCAGAACACTTCTCTATCTTTTAGTGCAGTATATTAATACTGATTGAAAATAGATCTTTGATAATTATAATAAGGTATACATTCAATAACCGCTAATTATTATAAATACAAATTTATCTACTAAATAGTAGTATTTAAATTTTATCCTTGTTAGATAGATCCATCATGTTTTCATTTATATTTTAACAAACATGTTCATATATTATTTAAACGTACAATGATATCCTTAGGATAAATTTGTAATTTGGAATATTTGTTGTACATGAATGTATTTGGATGTATTTGTTGTTAATTATTACAACGAGAACAACTTTAATATCATTAAAATTTGATGATTATATTTGTTATATGAACAATTATATTGAATATTTAATGTACACTGTTCGATGTCCAAAAAACTGTATATGTTCTTATAAAGAACTTCGATAAGTCTACGAACTAACGACTTCAACAAATATACAAGTATTCAGCCTTAGTAGGTACTATCATTTTTAGAAGTATAATTTGAGAAAATTTCTAAAGAACTATATGGACTTATTTTGACATTTGTGTAATTATTCATTTGTTTTTGTACAGAAAATTTAAACATTTGAATGTGAACAATTATTGCACAGTTTTGGCCTTAAATTATAATATTTATAATACTTATAATTTTTAATACGCTTTATTAGCTTTTTAGTACCTACGTGACGGAATCTTTGAACGTCATTTTTGCCCACTTCCAAAATTCTTCATCGATTCGTAAAATATTGAACGATAAGACATTTTACCGCTTTAGTGTGGTAATTGACCACTTTATTTCCATTAAACTACGTCTGAAAATCAATCTAGTATGCTTCAAGCAATCAAATGTTTCAAAAAAACACTGAATGTTTTAAAAAGAGTTACCAAGTTTTTCAATGGGTTCATTTAAAATAATTAATTCAATAACTAAAATCTAGTATGTTTGTTTGAAATGGGGTTTGAAGTAGGTTTGATATGTCTATAGCCTATAGACATAGTTAAAACAAAAAAATGAATTACAAAAAAAATTATAAACATTTGGTCGATTTGAGTTAATTTCGTAATTAATTTTTTAAGATTATTTGATGTATTTTTCAAAACTCTGCTTATGGTACATACGAAACATAGACATTCGACTTGAAATTTCAAGCTAACGTCAAGATAAAAATAATTATTATCAATTTTTCATCAAAGGAGCCTATTTACAGAATCGGAAAAGTAAAAATTAAAAATTCAATTCTCAATTTTTACAAGAAACACATATTGTAAATGTTACAACCGTTCGTTTGGCTCTAAAATTAAGTTTTAAAAATACAAAATGTACTTAAGCATATTATTGCACATTTGAAATTTAATAGCCTTTATCCACACATCTATATACATAATGTTGGAATGTCTGTATAAAGTTGTCTAATACAATTTCAAATATACATTAAAAAAATACAGAAAACATATAATGTTTTGTCTTTCTCCGTCAATGCAAAAAGGAATAGTACAAGATCCGAATTAAGGTCGACCTTCACCCATCTGTTTACCGAATGAAAGTTATTTTTTATGAAATGTAAAATATTTACAAATATCCCTGTTGTGAGTTGCCCTAAAAAATATGGTCCAGACAACTTTTAATAAAAATATCAAAACTTGGAAAGCTTGTAAATTTTATTTTCTGACTGATATTTTGTGGACAATCATATAGCACCGTATTTGCAATAAAATTATCTTTATTTATATATGTGAGGCAATGAATTAACAGATGAACGTAATTACTATTCACAACTTGTATAAATGCGAAAATAGTGAACGAAAAGAGGCAGACAGCATAGCTGCTGCATATTCTTTATGGCTTTTACTTTCGAGTAGATCAAAATTCGTTAGATATGAAAGTTAGTGAAAAATTTCTAAAAATTTTACTCTTGATATTTTCACTAAAAGTAGTCTGGACCACATTTTTTTAGGCAACCCATTGCAGGGATATTTGTTAACATTTTATATTTCATAAAAAATAACTTTCATCCGGTAAACAGATGGGTGAAAGTCGATCCTAATTGGGATCTTAGACTAAACACTTTTGAATTATATTTTAAAAAAAATTAATTTCTACTTCAATCAAAAATAACTTAAATTTGAAGTATGCTTTGAAATGAATATACCGTGTGTTCTACACGTGATGAAAGCGCTTACGATATAAAATTTTTAAAACAATAACTCTGGCTATTTTTTTTTTAATGCAGCAAATTAAACTTTCAAGCATGGAATAATTTAATTATGTAATTTTTTTTACAGGATCGCCCTACCGAAGATGACCTTGCGGTGTTAACTTGTCGTCTCTTTAAAATCTGCGGAGTCGTCGAGTATAGTCGAAAATGTCAGTAATCGTTAGCAAACATACCTTATGTAGGAGTTACTGTGAATGTGGCTAATGCATAATTTGAACCACTTTTGATAAATTTCTTAGAAAGGTCTTTACGGGGAAATAATAAATAGAATTATCGAGTGAAACATGAACTGACGATAAAAAAAACTCAAAGGTTGAATGACTGAGTTGGTCGTCAGTAAAATATCGATTTAATGACCAAGTAGTCGAAGGAGCTAAGGAGTACGACTTGCCGTTTGGAACTGGGAATATAGCTATTTGTAGCACTTTGACAACAAAATATAATTGTATCGATTGGGTTGCAGTTTCCTTTGATGAAGAACACACGAATATCATGATAGTTCTTTACAAATATCCGATTGTAATCACATATCTACCACCTTCTGGCCACCATGTAAATTTATCTATCAACAAGTGAAAACAAACAATTGACTAATTGAAGTTAATTGTTGAAATACCCTTTATAGACAGTACTGATAACGCAATCGCTTTTTACGTCATGTAAGCAAAGAAAGATAGCCACTCTTACAAACAAAGTAATAGAGAAGTAATTTTCTTCTCACTTCTTCAAATGTTAATAAACAAACACATGCATACAGACACTAGGATGTAATAAATCCTTATATTTTATAAAAATTAATTTTGAGTTTTGTTATCTACCTATTTCCAAGTCCAATGTTTCAGTGAATATACGGTATATTATTATATTCACAATATGTAGAATTCCATTGTATAGCCAAGCATTATGTAAACATCGAAACGTAGCATGTTAAGAGAGAAAGGCTGTTAGGTATTTATGTTATTTATCTGTGCCATACTTCGAACAAACACAAAACACGTTCGATATACGATGTCATTTCATTTACCTTTGTGTAAGAAAAATGTTTGACAATAGACGTAATATAAATAGAGAATAGATCATCTATACTGCACGAGAGACAAAACTGCGGAGAAAAGTGTTGGCTTCACCAAAGAATGTTCATATATTTGATGGCCTATCTGTATGAGCAGCATGTGTGGGCGTGTATCAGTGATATACATAAAATGTTTTTTCTATTGAAGGAAAAAAAATTTATATTACATTCAGTTTTCTCTGAAATATAAACAAAAAACACGTTGTTTTCTTTTGTTTTTCCGCCTTCTTTCATTTATTTTTTATTTATTACGCCACCAAACATTTTCTTAAAATATTTATTTTAAATTTTTTATCAATTTAATAAGTGTTCAAAATTGTCTATCAATTTTTTCCCGTTTTACAGATTAGAACGAACAGCTTTGTGTGTTGCTTAAGCCAAAGTTCGAAGTATCGTGACTCGGGGCGTTTGTCTCACTTCGTGTGATAAAATACGATATATTATTTTTTGTTCTTATACTAAATTATTGTGGCTTCATAAATCAAATAATTAACACTTCTCCTAACGTAGCGGATAATAAAAGTAAATGTTTCTGGTTGATGAACAATATAATCCAACTCCCTTATGTTCTATGATTGTAACAAAAATACCTTAGAAATGCCAATAATATCAGAAATCGTTCATTTTTCTCAGATTCTGATTAAAATCATTATTAATTGGAACCAAATAATCCGAATCGGCAAGAATCATCTTTAGGCTTCAATTTAAAAGACTCAGGAAAGCGTGTTCAAATAATTCTCTTTGACGGCGACTGAAACTCCTTTCAGGTTTTCAAGATTTCCTCACTTGATCCTGATTTTCATAATATTCGAACACGCCCAGATTAAAGATTGGCAAATAATCCTTAATGTGATGGGGCATATAATCGTATCACCCAGAGTTTGTCAAGCCATACGCCATAGAAAACTTCAAAACTTTGGTTTAATACTTAAGATATCTTAAATAATATTTCCACCAATTTATGGAGGCAAGGATCACTACAACACACTGGTGGAAAAAAAGCCTTTTATTCCAGGCCAATCTTTCAACTGGTAAATGCAATTTCAGTCCAGTTTTTTTTATTTGGCGCATGAAACATATACTATGCCTTCTTAAGTAGTCAGCGTGGTTTCAGTTTAATTTTTGAACTGTGGGAATTATTACCTTAAGTTTGATTTATCTAGAATGTTCGATGTAAACTTGTTTATTTCACACATAATTCACTTCACAATTTTATCGTGTCATATATCAAATTGTTTATGTTTACAATAGAACACTGCATTCTCTGCAGAGTTATTTTAAACAAATTCTAATTTATTTTACGAAAAACAGAAGACAGAAGTGTAAACATGAAAGCCAAACAATAGAGGTAAATTTTCACAAAATTTGATAACAAAAGAAGAACAAAAAATTTATTCTTAAGTGGTTTTATAATACCTATACACAAAAAGTGTCATAGTTCTTATAAGAAGGACATATGCCAAAGTCGTTGAATATATTATTGCATGTAAACATTGTTTTTATACCATGTATATGAAATATACCAAGGTATATTAACTTTAGTCCCAAGTTTGTGTTTTTGTCTGTCGTCTGTGAGTCTGTCATCACGATTATTCAAAAACGAAAAGATATATCAAGCTGAAATTCAAAACATCACTGCTTACCCGTGAGAGCGCATATTATGCGCAAATTGTAGTATTATATGGGTATATCAGTTATATGTGTGTGTCATGTATGTATGTGTAATGTGTAATGTGAGAGTAATCAACATTATCTATATATGGTATTTCAACAATTAACTCTGTCAATTGTTTTCACTTGTTTTATTTACAAATGTAAATCTATGGATATTGTAAATTTACTTTTTTTACATTTAAGGGTTTGTAGCACAACACACACAAGAAACAGGCAGATTGCATTTGATCTAAGCATCTATTCTTAAAAATATTGTGGTGATATTTATTCTCGTTAGAATTCAATGAGGAATATTTTTGAAAATATAAAATTTTGTTTCTAAAAAATTTTCTAATCATTAGATTTTTCGAAACGTTGGAAATAATACTACGAAAAACGAGTATTTCAATACGAAACAATATTTTAAACAGTTCAGTGAATTAGATTCACAGTTACGACGACAACGATAAAAATATCGTTCCGATAAAATTCGTTTTATGTAAACAGGCCCTTAGACCAAGTCAAAACCAAATATGTCGGTTTTTATATTAAAGAATGATATAGAGAACCAAATAAATATTCTGATGACATGATATATTATTATTATTATCATTTTTTGCTGGTAAATATTTGATTACGAATATGAAATATTAATAAGTTTATGTCACATTAAATATTAATCAAATAATAATGGTGTATTCTGAAGAAAAAAAAAATTACATTCATTGAAATAATATTATTATTGATTTGATACAACAATGTCAAAACGGAAATACAAATATTTTTTTTCTCAAAATATTTTTGATCAACCGAAGAAGTCGTCAAAAATGACGAGTCAAAAATGAGAAATTTTTTTAATATTTTCTGTACATATAATTATTTTATATTTTTACAAAACGTATTTTATTATATCATTCATATATACATACGCGCTTTGCTGTACAACATCCCCACTTTCACCCCGCTCCCCATTTCCCTTTCCCAAAGGATTAAAGTTTTTTAATGTACACGTCATGTTCTTTTATTTGTTTTATTTGATAACCCACTTGGGTATATTTGAAAATATTCCACGATTCATCCCCACTTTTTAGCTCCACCTTCCAAAAATAGATAAAAACAAGCCTTGAAGCTGTTGTCAATATTTGAGCTTAAATGATGTTTATTACTCTACTATATCATACATGTATTATAGATAAAAACCTTCCTCTTGAATCATTCAATTAGAAAAACTCACATCAAAATTCGTTGCATAGTTTTAAAGATCTAAGCATATATAAGGATTGGGGATAGACAGGCGGATTGAAGCGAATTTGTTTTATACTATGTATTCGTTAGCTTCACGAATATCAAAATGGCAAGACGGCTGAGTTTCGGATATTTCTTTCTTTATTCAACTTAAGTAGGGATGGGGTACGTCTCGCATCTCAGAGCGGTATTTTCTTTAATTATAAAAATAAATCATATTAAAATTCTAACCAAACTTCGAGGAAAATGTTGTTTATAAGAAGAATATTAGGCGCGGTGCTGGCAACGAAAGTACCTGCTTCTCACTAACAGAGGTTAGATCCTAAGTGGCCTAGCGGTCAAGGCGATAATTGACCATTTATCTACATAAACAAAGATAGAATCCAGGCAGCGGCATTGTGAACAATTATAATTAATGGGGGCGGTAGAATTGATCAAAGTGTCGTCGCGTCGCCTGGATAACAACGAAGTTATAATTAACCATTACTAAGTTATAATTAACCAACCCCATTATAATTATAATTTATAATTATTATTAACAGAGGTTTTACAATATTAAACTGGATCCCGATTTTTAAAGTAACATTTCTAGTGCACACAAGTGTTAAACTATTATAAAAATGTTTTTTCGTTACCCATTATACTTTCTAAAAACATTATTTATATTACGTTATCTTTAAAATTAGACTTGCACACAAAACACATAAAATTACAAAAATAAAATGTAATACCAAACAGATTTAGAATATCATAATTATATTGTTTTCAACTCATTATATCTATTTTTATTTACACTTTTACACACATAAAAAGACTAACATTTAGTAAAATAGTTATATTATGTGCGATCATATAATAATATTATAATAAACATTAAGCATGCTTTAACCATTAATTTAATTATATTTAGGCGCGGTGAGTAGAAAATCGTGCATACATATTACTTTCCGTATTTTTATGTTCAAAGTTTTTCAAAGACACGTGTGTTTTATTTATTTATTTTTGTGTGTCTTATAATCAAATAACCTTAAGGGGGTATTATTGTATTCTGGAAGCCTAAACTGTAGACACATTTCAAACTTAGATTTCAAGAAAAATTAAAAACATTTTTGAAGCCATTTTTCATATAATATTTAGTGATATTTTTTAAATATAATAAAATAATTCAAGTAAAAAAATTAAAAATGCTTTGAATTACAGGCCGGCCGCGGCCGGTGAAGTGGGACCTACAAAAAAAAAACACGGCTTATTGTATGCCTATTTTCGTCTTCCTAAATAAAGTTGATTCATCATCAGAGTTGAAAATAAGATAAAAATAATTTCAACCCTCAATCTACCCTACTCGTACATCCCTTACTTGGATGGGGGACTTGGTTTTTTTTTTCTATATCATTGCTAATATTGTTTTTTGTTTTGTTTTTGTTTTTTTTTTTCATTCGTTTCAAATGAATCACAAACTTTCAAAATATATTGTTTTTTGAGATTTCGATTTAAAATATGTTCGGTTACCAACCCTAAAATTTTAACAACAGATTCTTTGAGTAAGCATACATCCTTAAATCTAATTCGGGTTTAAACGATGGGTTCACACTAAGGAGCAAAAATATACTAAGTTTAGTCCCATTATATCATGTATTTGAAATATACCAAGGTATACTAAGTTTGGTCCCAAGTTTGTAACGCTTAAAAATATTGATGCTATGACAAAATTTTGGTTCACCAAAGTTCATAAAATCACCTAATTAGTTTATTCTCGGTTGTCTGCTGTCTGCGTCTGTCCGTCTGTCATCACGATTACTCAAAAACGAAACGAGATATCAAGCTGAAATTTTTAAAGCGTGTTTAGAACGTAAAAAGTGAGGTCGAGTTCGTAAGTGAGCAACATAGGTCAATTGGGCCTTGTAAACCGTTAGAGATAGAACAAAAGTATAAATAGAAACAATTTTCCTCATAAAAAATCAACAACTTTTGTTTGAAACATTTTTCGTAAACATCACTGTTTACCCGTGTGAGCGTAAATTATGCGCAAATTATATCGTATGTATTATATGAGAATATCAGTTATATATGTGTGACATGAATGTATGTGTAATATGACAGTGTAATCAACCCTGTCTATACATGGTATTTCAACAATTAACTCAGTCAATTGTTTGTTTTCACTAGTTGAAAATTATTTTCAAGTTTAGATTATTGTACATACTTTTTATAAACTGCACTAATAGGCATATATATTCGATATCATATGATGGTTTGTACTTTGTAGTGAATGTGCGAATATGTGTACCAATAATAATGGTATGAATATAAATATTGATGAATCAGCATTCATAAATAAATCAATGCGTATCAAAAACATGATCATACTTAATCGACAGACAACAACTAACTCTATTTTATGTAAAATAGGTATAAAAATATTTGCATACACTAATATTTTGCATCACAAATAAATGTTCTGTATGTAATAATATTATGAATGAGAGAACATTGAATATGAACATTTGTTTGTGTATAATAGGGTAACAAACTTTAAATTGGACAGTCAAACTTTATCGAAGTACCCACAGACGAATATTCTTCTGAAATTTAAAGAATGGAACATAGATACATTAGATAAATGTCACAAGCACGGATCTAGAAAGGGGCAATATGAAAATCGCCCAAAATGTTAAAGAAGTTAACAATATTTTAGGGAATTAGCAAATAATTTTCCATATTTAGTTCATAAGGAAGTAAAAAAACTCGAGACTGTATGTTAAACCCTTCTTGTAATTAATAGATTTTATTCTGTTTTAGGAAAAAATAAAGTTAAATATTTTTCAAAGCTTAATAAAAAGTTGAGATAGTAAATTTTCACAAGTAAAAGACCTTTTTCACATTTTTTTTTTATTTTTTAATTGAAAGTAAATATCTTGATAATTGGGCTAATTTTCGAACGAATGGAATGAGCTAAGGATCCGGAAATACACGAAGATTTAAGAATGACGCTGTGACGTCAGTTGAGTTTTATTAATTATCATAAATATACAAATTTTTCGTTTTTAGTGAAGTTTAACTGTATCATACTGTAACTTATTCCATGTATTAATAAATTGTTTGCGAGTTGGTAAAACCAAAACATATATATCTCACATATATGGCATGCTATGTGTATTGAATATATTATGTCAATATTGTGTATACTTATAGTATACACACACGTATATTTCGTATCGTAGTCTAACAGGTGATGGCAAAAATAATTTATCAATTTTAATATACGACATTCCTTAGTCGGTGTTTAATAGATGCGCAAAATTCGTCAAAATATGAGCTTTGACTATTTTCCTACCTTGATTGACCAACATAATTTATCATACATGAGAGTGGACGATGGGATAGAGACTTGTTCTGCTCGTGATCTGTAGTCCTGTCAATTTTGTTGTCATTATGTAAAAAGGATGTGGGGAGAACCTTTTTCGGTAATGGCGGATGAAATCACTGATGCGCGGGTGGAGGATGCGAAGATTAAAGTGAAAATTTGTTCGTGATATGTAATATGTCCGCCGTTTTTCGAATATCACTTACGTCACCTAAGAATTGAAAATTGAAGTGGGCGGATGACTAGAGCAGGAGTTTGCCTAAGGACTGAAAAAAAGATATTAAACAATTCATATTTTTTGTCTAGACATTTCATTAATTAGGGTGAAGGAGATACAATTTATGGACTTTCAAAGCAATGAAACAGTTTTTATGAAGATTCATTGACTGACCTTTGATTCCAAGGTAAGAATCTTATGGCTCTCCACTAATAGTAATTTAAAAGAAGCTTCCAAGATTTTTTTGATAATTTTTAGATTTCTTTATTATCCCAACAATCTTATTCTTTGTGAATGTGAGAAATGATTTCCTTAAACGCTTCTGTGCTTTGCTTCGTTTCTACCCCCCCCCCCTAAGAAGCTCGCCTTAGTATCATTGTTTACTTATCTAAGCAGCTATGCCAGAAACCAAATTATAAAAAAATCAAATTAATTTTAATTAATTTTTACATTTTCACTGCCTGTCTTTCGTCGATTCGTGTTTCGTTTAGTCTGTTGTTTATTTCTCGAGCGACAATTCAGAAATCTCAAAGACGTTACGATAAATGCCATCTTCTCGCTACCGGTTCTAGCTGTCACTGACTTGTGGTTAAGTTTTTTTAATCTCGTTTTTCTATACTCTCCTAGACTATACAATATATCGCACAGATGTATAAAATTTTTCAATATCGATGTATGTATGTAATCATATCACAGAAAATAAATGTATTTCAATTTATTCTGAGGTAAATTTACGCACTGGTATGCATTATTTAATTGACTCTATCGTTCAGTACCAACACTACGTACGCTACACAGTGTTTAAATAAATATTTGATACCGATTTCAAATGAATAAAACGCGGGATGATTTTCAATTAATATTATTAATTGAAATGCATTTTATATTATAAATACGAAAGTAAGCATGTTTGTTTGTTTGTTTGTTACACTTTCACGCTAAAACTAGCGAATGAAATGAAAATGTACAGCAATAAAGCTCATACTTCAGAATAACACATGAGATATAATTTATAAAGATATATATTAATAGAAAAAGTAAAAAAAATTGAAAATTTAATTTGACATTACCATAAATTACAGATTTCCGTAAAAATAGTCAATATAAAATATTTCACGGCCATCTTTTCTTTTTCTGATTTTTTCAAAGGGGTGGGTTTCCCTTAAAAAATTGCAAAAAATCAGAAATTTTTTTTTATCTCCGATTTCGATAAAACTTAGTATATAAGGTAATTTTGATCCAAAAAGTACAAAAATCGGGTTCATTTGTTTACTGGTCGAATATTTCTTGAGACACGGACTAAAATCAATTCAAATATTGCAATATCTCAGAAACTCTGCATCCAATCATTAAATTAACCTGATTTTTATACTTTTTGAATCAAAATTGCCCCATCCACCGAGTTTCATCAAATTTCATAACAAAATTTTTGTTTGCGATTTTCCCGAATTGAGGTTGTCAATTTTTTTTCAGTTCATGTAAACATAGCTTTACTTTTCAAATTTGCATTATCGCAAAGTGTTCGATTACCCCAATGACTTTTAGTTTCTGAAATTCAACGGCATTTTACTTTTTTTTTCAAATAATTTTTCATATTTTATCAAATTTTGGAAAAAAAACTTTGTAAGGCCATTGATATTGTTTTTTTTTTTTTTTTTGGACTCACCTAGGCGATATTATTGCCCATCCAAAGTCTATAAACAAAAGAAAACACATGAATTAAATAAAATTTTAAACATGGAAATTATCTTTTAATTTTGAAAGCTTTTACAGTTCTTAAGCAGTAAGTCAATACTAGATGTAGAACTTAATTGATATTTGCCCAATATTAATTCAACAAGCTCAATTTTCAAAACATAATCAAATAGACATTTTGATTGCAAGAGAAATAATGTTTGGTAAATGTGTTCTATCAACAAATAGAATACGCAAGTAGTCATTAAATATTAGCTTAAAGGCCATACGACCAAAACCATTTATACATTTATATAAATACATATATGTACAAATATGTACCGCAAATCATTTACAAACATTTACATGTGTATGTGTGTTACATAATTTCTAAAGGTTAATTCACAAGTGTAAGTTAAATACTTTATAGGATTTAAAAGGATTAGTAATTACAACACACCCTAACCAATCCTTTCTTGATCAGATTTCTTGGTATAAGACGTCCTTTGTATGTGATATTGTAATAACAGTTATCTTAACCGATAATTAATAAAATCTCATAGGCTATTTGACAGTAAGAACAAGTGAAAACGAGCAATTGACTGAGTAAATTGTTAAAATACCATATACAGACTGTGTTGATTACACTATCACAGTACACATACATACAGGTCACACATATATAACTGATATTCCCATATAATATACTATAATACTATACAGTTTGCGCTCTCACGGATAAACTGTGATGTTTACGAAAAATATTTAAAATAAAAGTTGTTTATTTTTTGATAAGGAACATTTTTTTAATTTAAATTTTTGTTCTATCTGTATAGGTTTACAAGATGGGTCTTACGGACCCAAGACCCAATTGACCTATGTTGCTCATTTACGAAGTCGACCTCACTTTTTACATCCTCAGCACGCTAAAATTTTAGCTTGATATCTTTTTTCGTTTTTGATGGTCGTGATGACAGGCGGACAGACAGACAACCGGAAATGGACTAATAGGTGATTTTATGAACTTCTATACCAAAATTTTGTTCATAGCATCAATATTTTTAAGCGTTACAAACTTGGGACTAAACTTAGTATACTTTCATCGTAAAAATCATTTTTAAATTACCTTAAAATAATTAAAGAGAATCCTTAGGCAATGACAAATTCTTTAAGAATATTTCGCGAAATGAATAACAAATTAAATACTTTAGTCCAAAAAATGTAATGTATTATATTAAATATGCAAATATAAAATTAATAAAATAAAGAATCTCTCTTAATTATTTTATGAAAAATGACTTTTTTTCCCACTAAACATGCAATTTTGTCATTAGCAGTGAGTAGACGATGATATATAAAAATAATATTAAAATTGTTTCATATCATATTCATAAAATCATTAGTGTGTGGTATAATTTTTAAATGTCAAATTTTAAATATAAATATGAATATATTACCCTATCCGTTCAGAATTATTAGGTATATATCATTCATCGTTAATGATTACCATCATATATCAATAATATACAAGCACAGCATTGCATTACATTACATATCTATAAACATATATACATATCAATTAACATATGCTTATGTGAAATACTTAAAGTAAGTGATTGATGAATGTTTTAACAATAATTAAAGTGTATTACACCATTATTTATATTTGTCAAATGCTTGGAAATATTTTTTGAATAATTAATGAAATCATCCAATCTTCTTTATTAGGAAATAATAAGTTTGATTACATACAGATTTTAATAATAATCAGCAATCTAATAAATAAAATCAAAAACCCGACTGCGTTAAATAATAAAATCCGAAAAAAAAGAAACAAGTTCAGTAGTTTACATAGCGGTTATAACTTTATTGGGAACATCGGTGTACATTTTAATGGGCCACGACTGTTAAAGTCGCTATGTTAACTACTGGGCTTGTATTTTTTTTTTTTTTTTAATTTAATAAAGGGCGTAAATTTGACAGGTTGTTGTCACGGTTATATCAATTAAGGGTATTTTTAGATTTGTAAGCAGGAAATGACCAAATAGTTTATTCATGCGCGAACGAAAAAGTTTCTACTAAACGTAAAAAACATCATTCGAAACTTTAAAAAAATTAAAAAACAAAAAAATTTATATGAGCATTTCTGTGGACCGTAATATGCAAAATATTGCTCGCAAAAAAAAATCGTAAAATCGTTTGAAATCTAATTAAAAATCTCAAGTACTAGATAACTGCAACAAACTGCTAAGAAAAATCACCGTCATTCAATCATAATTTCCGATAAAATTTGACATAATATAATAAATTCTAATTTTATTTAGCCTTGAAGTTATAAAGTTATAAAGATTTGATTACATTCTCGCCACCTAGAGGTCAAATCCAAAATTATGAGAACAATCATTTTTATGAGAAAGGAACTTAATATGAGAAATGAAATAATAAATATATTTGAAGTCATGGAAATAATATATAAAAATCGTGTCGAATAATATTGCTATTTATTGCTTTAAAAAGAGAAAGTGCACTCAAATTTTAAGTTATCTACACGGTAAGAAATTTACTGTAGATATCAATATGTTATTATCAGTGTGAACGTCATACTGTATACTGTATTGAGGGAATAGTAACATTATTATCATTAGTTATGCCCATACTGGTTGGTGATACCCACCATACTTCTGATGGATGCTTTATTCAATACTGTTATATTACTTATGTCAATATAGATAGTATATGTATCTGTCCCTATACCAAACCAGCATTGTTGTAAACGACATGCATTTTTTACCGGGTATGTTTATTTGAATATAGAGGTTTTAAATTGTAATTTACAAAAAATGTTAGATCAAAATAGTTTTGCGTCAACATGTATCAGAAACCAGATGGGCCCCGTGATCTTCGTTTCACCAACAATTTATTTAACTATAAATTTTGAACACCGATTATGAATCGTAATTAATCTAATTCATTAATAATTATACGATGCGTAGCCCCACTTACTCCACCGGCTTAATACAAACTTTAGTTTCATGTCTTGTTCATACAAACGGTCTGCGGCCTGGCTTGGACCTCGACCCTTGGGCCATTTTTAACCCTTTCATACTAACGAACAATTCATTTTTTAACTTTTTTATAATTTGTTCATAAATAACAAACTTCGATCTTATAAAACAAAAGTTCAAATTCAAACAACGAACCCTTTGGCATTAAACCACATTGTCAAAGTCAACTATTTGTAAAAGTGAATATCTATCAGAACTATACAGATGTAAAATTTATATATAAATACAATTTTGAAAGAAATTGGAAAATATATATTATCATTTTCCTCAATATATCTTCCTTTACAAACTTCTTTAACGCTTTTACTCCTTACTATGAAGTAGGCAGGTATATATAGTAAGTATATTAAAATTTTATAATATACAAATTCCAAGATCATATAGATAGATGAATTCAAAGAATTTTACATCATCAAATAAACTGACTGTGTTTATGTGAGTATTTTCGAATTAATCCAAGTGAAAATTTGTAAAATGTAATTAAAAAGTTAAAGAAGTGAGGAAGCTGAGAGCTAACATGAAGAAAATATTTACAAAATTTTAAAAGAAAGAAGAATGATATACTTTCAATTTGAACGAATAAGTAAATAAAAGGAATTTAAAATTTTTATAAGATACCGTTTCAAAATTATACTCTCATTTTAAAAGAAATACTGGTTGCGAAAAAAAAATCGTCTTGACATAGTAGCAAGTAAATATTTTCTTGATATAAGAATATCAATATCAAGAATTGAAGTAAACATTTAAAAATATTTACTTCAATTCAGTGGGTAATTTTTACAGTGTCATTTCTAAATTTTATAAATTCTAAATTTTATTTTAAAAAAAATTTACACTTTCTTTGTGACAAAAAAAAAGATTACAAGATTTATATCTCACTCAGAGATATGATATCACATTTTATGGCTGGTTTAGCCCCCGAGCGTATTCTGCTATTTGATACTTGCCTCCTCGGCTTGCAGCAATCTTGTACCAGATCTATTTGATTTTCATTTTAATAGCGATATCCCTTTTCTTATTTTCACTATCACTTGTTTAGCCTTACCAAATATCTATTTACGTGTTTATACGCACGGGTATACATTTTCGACATGGCATAGAAAATAATCAATGGATAAAACATCGTACGGAGGATTCTATAAGCCATATGGACCCTTCTTTTGAAATCAGTTTTATTCGAGTAATACTTCCAAATATTCGAAATTTTCTACGAAAATTTGGTGAAAAATGAAATCGACTTCTGTTCAGGTGCGGAAAAAAAACTTTTGAGAAAATGTTCTTTTTGTTTTCAATGCGATGAAAGTAAGAAATTGTTTTCATTTTGGGTGGAATGGCAACTTTGGCTGTTTGAAACTGGGAGTTATATGGTGTACAGTGTACAACCCTGTTAAATTTGTAGAACCAATTTATACTGAATTTGCAACCAAGGTACCTATATTTTGGCAACTCTTCTAAGACGAAGAATTGGGAGGTAGTTCTTTTTGAACGAAAATTGTGATAGTAGTACTTCAATGTCTAATGAGTTGACTGTTATATCCCTGTTAAAAATTATTGGTGGAGAATGGAATAAAGGAATCGTTAAGCAAGAAACATCCAAATCCTTTACTCTTTCAAGCACAAGAATATTTCGGTTTAATCGTTGTTATTTATTTACAAAATAAAAACAAGCCCGTACTATATAAGCACACTAAAATTCTTTTTACTTTGATTAAAGTCATAAATAATTAAAAAAACATTTTCGTTCCATTCATTCTACCAATGAAATAACATTATAAAACTTTTCGAAACAGCATTGAAAAACAGAAAAGCAAATGTTATTTTATTTACATATTTGTGGTTAAAAATAACATTGTAAATAATAATAGAAATAACAACAAATCATAATTTTGTACTACTAGTTAGTAGAGCACGCCATATTAGAAAATATTATTCATATTTTTGGTGAACATAAAATTTTATTATTGCCTATAGCATACATATTCTCTTCCATAAAGCCTAAAAAATATTTATTTTAGTAGTATATAAAGTCCTTAAAATCTATTATATATAAATATTCAAAAATGTTATTTTATATTATTTATCACAACATATTTGTTATAATAATTCTCTATTGTATACATTCTTTAATGGATATCAATTGTACAGTGTGTTTAAGTCAACTCGAAAATTTGTGCCAAGTTGAAGTCCGCGTGACAAGCAGTAAAATTTATGCAAAAAATGACAATCGAGCAAAAAGTTTCGTTGACACAAATTTGGAAAAGTCAATACTTTCCGAGCTATTGGCAATTGAAATTCGGAGTATTTAACGTCAAATAATTGAAAAATTTGGCGTTTTTTGAAACAAAGTATATCTTACACTTTTTAAAGTACTATAAAAGACCTTGAAAACTAGATTTCAAATCATTTGCATGAAAATTGAGTTATAATGAAAACAAAGTTTCTCGAACTTTTCTTTTTATTCTGTACAAAAACTGATGAATTTACCACGGGAACTAAAATTATTGATTACCGTTTTCCAATTAACTTTATTTAGGCACTGGCAATATGATCAACAAGTTTTAGTAATAAATATATTTTTGGAAATATTGCAATTTAAAATTTTCAAGATTTTAAAGATTTCAAAATTTTTGTTGTTTACACAATTAATCAAAAAATTAAAAATTTTGCAATCGACTGTTTAATTCTCTTAAAATATTAGGACCTTAAAGTTCCGATCATGAAATTTATTTTACTATTAGATAAATCGCTTTTCGTCAAGCATTTTCTCTGATATTGCCCGAAATCTTATATGAAAGCCCTATACTTTAGAAATTAAATCTTTATCGTTATCTCGAGAACTACTCACTTGGTCGTCAAATGTCCTGTAAAAATTTAGGATTAACAAAGTGTAGTTCATCAACAAAAAACACTGAAACACTCAATGCAGGATAATCACAAACAATCTGTCTTTGAAAAAATAAAACCTCAAGATGAAAAAATGTATATACGCAATACGCTTGTATTTTAACAGGTTGGCTGATAAGTCCCCGGTCTGACACATAAATGGCGTCGCTAGTATTAAATGCATATTATTTTTATATAGTACCAACCTTCAAATGATTCGTGTCAAAATTTGACGTCTGTAAGTCAATTAGTTTGTGAGATAGAGCGTCTTTTGTGAAGCAACTTTTGTTATTGTGAAAAAAATGGAAAAAATGGAATTTCGTGTTTTGATAAAATACTGTTTTCTGAAGGGAAAAAATACAGAGTCCGGAAACTCATTATCAAGCCAAGTTTTTGCTTCCACTGTATTTTTTCCCTTCAGAAAACAGTATTTTATCAAAACACGAAATTCCTTTTTTTCCATTTTTTTCACAATAACAAAAGTTGCTTCACAAAAGACGCTCTATCTCACAAACTAATTGACTTACAGACGTCAAATTTTGACACGAATCATTTGAAGGTTGGTACTATATAAAAATAATATGCATTTAATACTCGCGACGCCATTTATGTGTCAGACCGGGGACTTATCAGCCAACCTATTATGACTTAATATTTTATAAACTAACAAAGAATTCCTTGGAGAATAACCCATACAACGAATAAAAATCATGAACTAAAAAAAAAACACAAAAAATAAACTTATCAATTCTTGACAATTGCCAAAAGTAACACAGCACATACCTAACGCACGAGAAACCTAAAGTATAAACTTATTATTAAAAGTTGTAAACTTAACTATTAAAAAGTTTGAAATCATATCGTGCGTAGAATGTGAAAATAATTTCCATCCCTACATTTAACAGAAGGGTACATTTAACAGAAATCAAAAATATAATTTCTTGATATAAAAACAATAGACTAATTCTAATGTTAATAGTTTTATATCAAGAGCCAGGCCCTACACACGAAATTAGAAATAAAAACCGATATTACTTTGAGAGTCACGTTATTTTTTCATAAGATCACAATGATGACTTAAATTTCTTGAATTTGTACCACAACCTTCAAGTATCGTTAAGATCAAAGCACATTCACAACTGATGAGAAATAGAGGAACTTTAAAATTAGAAAGTTGTTTTTTTTAAAAAAAAAGTATATTATGTACAAAACATTATTTTGTAAATCGAATCTAGAATCGTCAGAAATTGAATATAAAAATATGGAAAATATAAAAATTTAACGGTAAAATAAATATTTTTTACGGTACCAAAAATATATAAAAAAACATTAAAACGTTTTTATAACTCTGAAATTGTATCGTTCCTATTTAAAAATAAAACAAAGCAATTTAAATAAATATTAGTGAAAAAGCAATGAATTTATTAGTTTTGAAAAAAAAGTTCATATTATTATCCGACTACGGCGAGGGTTATGATTTTGACCGGTATGTATGCAGGTATGTATGTTCATTTGCTCTTCCTTAACTTTAAAACTACTTATCATAATTTGACAAATGAGGTATCATTGAAAGCTTCTTGATCGTCTGCTAGTTATAGTTCTTGCAAGTATTATAGCTTCAGTTTCCTCTAACATCTTTTTGAACAACTCTGTATATAAAACCTGAGAATTTCTTAAAGAGAGAGAAAACCTATTGTTTGGATTAAAGAAAATATTTTTAACGAAATGACAAAATTTGCATATATATAAAATTTATTATCTATTATAAAGAACCATAAAATAAATTTGTCGTTAATAGATATTTTAAATGTGTCCCCTCGTTTTGGGATAGCAATTCTATATACGCCTATATGCTTCTACGTATAGAAAAACGAGTGTACTACCTTAAAACCTAACAAAGATTCTTATTTTTAGTGTTTTATTTTACAAGATTATATTTTTACTGCAAAATTTAATGTAGTTGCTCCGCAATATATTAAGAAATTAACTAAAACTTGTACAATAAGTAATTAAATGCACAATACAAACTATGTTAAAATTTGAAGGCGATTAAGCACACCGAGCATGATATAATTGCGATTAAAATTGACATATTTTACACATAAAGCATGAGAGAAGCGGGCAGGAAAATATAAATAAGAATTTTTCTTTGCTTAGTAGAAATATCTTTATGAATAACTGAACTATATACATGCTCTACTAGAACTATATACATGATGTTAGAAAAGTATCGAAACAGCAGAATAACTCGCTTTATGAAAAAAATTTTAATGAATATAAAAGTAGATTTTTTTTATGTCAGCCTGAGTACTTTTCCAAGGTGTCCAACGGAAAAGTCGGGCCTGGTTACCACTATTGACTACACCATGTATTAAAAACAATTTAAAAAAATTGGAAATTATTCACCACATAGTTTCTATATAGTTTATATGACAATATAGTTTATATAGTTTCAATGACAAATTAAAAATAATGAGCTGTAGTAGAGTATTGTGACTGTAACAGAAACAATTATAGTAGAGTAAACTACTTATCACACATTGAATATAGTGTGTGAAACCTCCGCAGATAAAGTTTTCAGGTTGCTGTCTATGGACATTAGCCCATATATTATATTACAATAATTACCATCAAAATGTGAAGTCTTTTGGGCGTCTTTAACTTGAGATAAATTTAATTAAAGTCTGGATAAAATAGAGAGAAAAGTTGACGTTGTTTTTAACAAGTTTTTTAATGAATTACAAAAACAAAATAATTTACCGCTTCATTATTGAGAGATATAATAACGCAAAGGTAATCACTTCTATTGTTAAACAGAAATGACTGTATTAAAAGTATTGGTGGATGAAAAGAGATATCTATATTAATAAAATTTTAAACAGCTCTTGATGCACAATATATTGTATGAGAAATAATTGCGTGATATTGTAAAGTTAATTTTTTAACTATTTTTTACTAGGAGCACGTAATTGGTTTATATGCATGTAAATCAAAACCATTTTACTGAAATATCATAAACTACAAACTCATTTACTCTTACCGTGCATATTATTGCACTTTCCCAAAACTTTTTGGCATAATTGTAGCGAAACAACGTCCTTAATATAAGAATGTACATATAAATAAAATATGATGTCCCGATGTAGAGTTTGTTTGAAGCTATATTTATGTAGGTAATAATAATAGTAAACCTTTTTTCCATAGTGGTTACGTTATGCACATTCTGGTTGTATACTTCTAGTTTTATTTGTACCATTCATTACAAGTACACAGTACTTACTTGTGTATGAACTCATTAATTTATTATTTTCCGGTTTTTCATTCATTTTATTATCAATTTATTTATTTTCCTTTTTCACTTCCTGTATTCAAGTAAGCCTGCTTATGTGTGCAGAATATAGTCCTACAATGTTATATTTAATTTATTGTAAAAATTAAGGATTCAGTTTCGTGAGATAATCTTAAAACAAGCATAAAAACTGTGTATTTTTTTGAAATTTTTAATTAATATTAAATTATTACGCCCAGAAAAATAATTGTTTAAAATGAATAAGTCACAGAGAAATAGAGAATGAAACAACTAGAATCAATCTTTGATCATTCGTTGGTCGTCTTTCTTTATTCGGACTTCTTCAGAAAACTAAAATATTGCGAAAGAATCTTAAGATGAAAGTAATTTCTTGATTTAGAGTGTTTTACCTGAATATTTAAAGTATTCTTGTAATTTTATGAAAATCTTTAGACGTCGAAGAAGTTCCAATAACGAAACGTCCAAGGGAGGATCAAATATTGATTTTAGTCAGCCTTTTTGCATGGCAATTCAACAGCGATACCTCTGATCTACCAGGCAGGTTGAATAACTATAATTTTTATTGTTTCGTTTCGACGACGAGTCTTCAATGATTTTCCTCAACCCAAAAAACAAGTGGCCTAGGCACCTGAACAATTTTCACTTAAAAAACACAAGACAAATATATATGAAAAATGACTATTAATCAAACTTGAAAAATTATAAATTTTGTTAATTCATCATTACTAAGCCCTAAGGTTTCTGAACCATCGCTTCTTTCTTCCTCTTCTTTCAACCGGATGTAACAAGCGTTATATACGTTCTGAGAAGAAAAGCCACTGGATAATAATAATCTATTTTTAAAAACCAAGTAACCAGGGAGAGACCAAGGTGACTCGAAACAAAATTTCATCTCAGTGTAACTTATAAAATTTCATTATAACGTGGGAGATAATTTGGTTCTACCTCATCAAGGAAAAATAGTTCCAGAAAATTTGCCCGTAGACCATTTACCATAGCAACCATACAGAGTTTTTGGTTTTTTTGTTTCGGATTCATTGCCAATTTTATTATTGATAGTTCGAAATTTTTTTTTCAGAATTTGATTCTGGATTGTGTCTTCTTAGGATGGTTAAAACTCCCCAAATTTTTAAACGAATGCGGAGGTTGGTGGTGATGGATGTTCCTCAAGGTCTGAGGATTACGAAGAAAAAAAGAATTTTTTAAATCGGTTCTGCCTGACAGCTTTTCAAAATTTACAGTATTTTTCGGTTTATTTACTCGACTAATTACCTTAGTATATACAACTTTCCCGGATAACGTCAGGTAACTACAACGCATATACTTGATATTTACAAACAAAAACTAACCAATACGAGAACGTTCTCTTTATACAAACAATGTTCGAACGTTATAATACACATTGAACACAATAATTACATTCTATTTATTTTCTTTTAAAGCTTGGGGGTAGTTTTTATTCCAACATTTATTAAAAAGAAAACAAAAACCGGATACTCTTTTTTTCTCAATTTACTCTTTTATTGTGTAAACATAATATTTTACCATCAATATTGAAAAATTTCAATATAAAAAAAAAACTCGACCTTCTTATTAAGGAACATGTATTTTTTTTGTACAAACTATAAGGGATGATTTTTTTTAAAATAAGCGAGGTTGATAATTATTTTAAACTAGCAAATACCCGCCCGCTTCACTTATCCTCCCTTTTGTTCACAATTTTATAGATTTTAGTTTTGCGGTGGTTAACTTTTTTTGAAAATGAAGATTTGCCTTGCCCATGATACTCGCTGACATTGTAACTTTCTATAGGTCCAATCATTAAATTGATTCACCTGATTTTTATACTTTTTGGATCAAAATTATCCCATCCAACGAGTTTCATCATATTCCAAAACAAAATTTTTTGCGTTTTTCTCGATTTTTCAAAGGGTACGTACCCCTTTTCAAAAAATCGAACAATTTTTTTAAACTCCAATTTCGTTAAAACTGAGTACATAAAGTAATCTTTACCCAAATATTGCGATATCTCAGAATCATTCAATCATTAAATTTACCTGATTTTTATACTTTTTGGATGAAAATTTAAATACCCACCCGTTTCGCTGCCATCAACTATTTCCGCTTTCGTACACAATTTCCTTGGTTTTATTTTTTGTAACGATATCTTATTTTGTTTTAAACAAACACACCCGTTGTTTGTGGCTTTTGTAAGAAAAGTTTTGTTTTCATTTTTTGATAAAACCGTGTGAAATATGTAATAATCCTGTTGCTACTTACAGATTTTGTATCAGTTTTTGTATCTTTTAATGATAGTATAAAGGGCGTCCAGATCCACTTGACGCAACAAAAAAATCTATTAAATCGTTACTTTTTTCGAAATAAATGTGAATGACAATTATTGAAATTTTAGCAATTGATCAGAGTCCCGAACCTTTTTCCCGCAAGGCAATCTAATACATTAAAAGTAGTATTTACTTTAACTAAAACCACAAAAAGAAAATTTTTCTGAAAACCAACAGGGAGGGAACGGCCCCCTGAATGCTTATCAAAATTGTATTCTAAATTCGTCCATTAATCATGAGGTAAACATAACAATGCAAATACATTGGTATTGTTTGAGTAATACGTTTATATCCTTAATCCTTAATCCCGAGGGCTATCCAATAACAATATATTATTTAATTGAGTGCAACTGGTTAATTAATTGACAGGAATTATTAAAACAATTTCTGAATATACAGGGTGTCCCGTTATTCGATGGCCATAACTTAAAGGCGTACTCTTTTGACAATAGTCGAATGTGCCTTATATATACTTTTATACAAAGCCCTATAGTTAAGGAATTATGTGCACTATTAAATTTCACCAATAAAATAACGACATTGTTGTGCAAAGTAATTTAATGTTTTATTAATTAAAAGTTTTTGTTCGTACACTACTGGGATTATTTTCGATCATATTAAAAATAGCCTCGTAGGAAAGTTCTTTCTGGACGGAAAAGTTTTTTTACCTAAAGACCATGCACATTTAAAAGCACTTGTTTGTTAAAAATTCTTCGATCAGGAAACCGTCGCTGATATTTTCGCACTGACGCTTTTGTATTTCCGTCACAATATCCGAAAAATAAAGTAAATATCGAGTTATATTCTTGGGTTGTAAACGTAGCCATTAAAATTACAACTTAAAAATAAAAGAACACAAAAAAACTATTATCTTTGGGTACATAATAGTGCACATAACTCTTTAACTATTGCATTTTGGACAAAAGTATATACAACACTGCCAACTTAAAATTTTCCAAAGAATACGCTCTTAAGCTATGGCCATTGAATCACGAGTCATCCTGTATGTGTGCCATTAAATATTTAGGAGTTTAAGTTATAAGTTATCTACAGACAGAAGGTTTAAATCAAATAATTATCAATACAAGCATTTTTCATTGTACGGTTTAAGCTGGATCTTGTTTATAATTATAGTTTTCAATTTTTTAGCGATTTTATGAATTCTTACTTTAAATAAAATCTATTAAAATTTAGGGAATGCTTTATGGGAAAACGACCAGTCAAACAAAAAAAAAGTTAAATTAGTTTATATTTATCGCAGTTATTATGATATACAAATTCAGACGGTTGCTTCGACTTGGAAATGAATTTGAATACACAAAATTTCATAACATTATCTCTCATTTGTGGTAAAAATTAAATTAAAGGAAGTGACAAAATCTTTTATTTGCCAAATTTACGAAAATTCAAAAATAATTTAATGTTAAATTCGACAAAAAAACAAAAAACAATTGTGCATATATTGAATCAGGTGAATGTTCATACCATAATAGAAATATTAATTTAAGGTCAAAAAATATAATATTTAAGTGAAGGATAACTTAGACATGTAATTGATAACACTATATGCAATAATTTTTATATTAAAAATAAAAATCTTCATGACAACGAAATTGCGGAGGTTGTGAAATTAAATACTACATACTCTCCTATAAAACAATTATTTGGACTAGAGTCAATTGTAGAACTTGATTGTCAATTTAGAACAGTTAGAAATATCAGAGCATTTTGTCAACGTCGTGTAAAAATGCAAAAATTTTTTTATCCGTCTCTCAATAAACTTTTAATGTTCTACTCCCCGTAAATCCGAAACAATAAAACATCACTTAAAGTGAATTATTTGAAAACTTTGCGATACTTTAATGTTTAACACAAAGGAACATTAATTTCAAATATCTTTATAACCAATATAATTTTATATTCTTCTAGCAACGCAAGGAAAATTTCGTTACTTTGTTTGTCGGAGAAAATGATTTTTGCTTTTTAATTCAATTGTCGCATTATTACACTCCATAAATTTTCAGAGTTAAAATTTGTCAGGTTTCTCACAAAAAAAGCTAAGCTTATAGAATTTTGTAAAGGAAAAATTTGTAAGACACGACCTAGATAACACATTTCGGAATTTTCTGGAATAATCGTCAAATACTACGCTTAACCTTCGACCACCAATCATTTAAATTTTTTATGCTGGTTTGTGCAGCCTATTTAAAATTTCATATCATTTAAATTTGATTATTATTGAATTAATTTGTATACCCTATAAATGAAATGTATCAGAGTATAGTAACTAATTCCCAGACACAAAATCAGGTCTGATGGATTCGTTTGTGACATCGTAGCTCCTAAACGAGCTTCTTTGATAGGTTATTTAACCGAATTTGTTGTTAGGTATGCCATTTTATCTTATAGTCAACACCATGCACAACTTAGAGTATTTCAACAATTATCTCAGTCAATTGTTTATTTTCGCTTGTTTATTTAATATTGCACAATTGATATAACGAATTCTTTTTAGTAAAATTATTTAATTAAAGTACCTGGAATGTAAATTTTTATTTTAACATTAAATCTAATTAAAAGTTATAAAAAATTCATATTAAATACAAAATTTTAACATTATTGTTTTTTTTGATAATACTAGAACATTCATAAAATTATTATTATAAATGTTCAAGTATTATAAAAAAAAAAAAAACTTTTTTTATGAAAAATATATTTTTTATGTAATAATCACTACAAAATTCGATATTATTTTATGATTCAACATTTATTTTTGTGATACCAATGTTTCCAATGTTTTTTGTAATACCAATAGTGTTTCAAAAAAGATTTTTCTCTCTCTCAAGGATTACCAAAACGAAGCAAATCATCAACGGTTTGTAGAAAGGAAAATCCATTATTAAATAACTTACTTAACCCATGGAAACACGTTTTAACAGGTTGACATTTTTTATCTGCCCTACCAGTATATCATCATAGAAACTTTTTTTTTTTTAGAAAATAATGAGAAAGAAATCATTAGTTTAAATAATATACATCACATTTATCCAAAACTGTATTTAACAGCAAAACCCCCTATAATAATAAATTCATCAATATTTTTGTTTTACAATAAAAGCAGCTACATTTATATTTATACTCTTTTTAAAATAAAATTGAAGGTAATTTCAATTAGTTAATCAATTTCTTTCAATTGATTGATTTATCCCATTATTGTGACCAACCACATCCTAGTATATATAACCTTGATATCTAAAAATAAAAATAACTTTTTTCTTGTAATTCACTGTCGTTGTATAATGAAACTCTGCTTCCCACGACAATAACTTTTATTTAATTTAGAAAGTAAAGTACATTGTTCAAAATATTATTTCAATTCAAAAGTCTTACAAATATTTTATAATTGTAAAAAATATAATATTTCCTAAAATTTTAACTTTGGATTGTGAATATTGCATTTCGCACCGTGCATGATTTTTATTTCAGACGTTTCCATGGTAACGTTACGCTACTTAATATAATTTTGTGGATGGACATATAAGTCTATGGTTTGTATATATGGTTTACATTAAAAATTTAATTGAATCTAATAAATTTAAATCAGTTATTACGTTAAATTACGTTTAAAAAATATTATTTATGCAATTTTGTCTTTAATTTTCACAATGTCGAATGCAACAAGTTTTATCTGACATTTAGTATAGCAATTGTGTGAACTGTTACGAACGAATTAGAGAGAGCGCAACGGATCGGATATGCGGGGCAGGAAGTCACATTGAGTCAAGACAAGTTCGTACGAGTATTTAAACATCTATCTTGATAAGTATTTGTTTGTAGTTGCTTTATATCAATTTAATTGTGCTATGATTGAGAAATAGAGAAGATAAGAGAACAATTTGAGCATTCGTTTAGTAAAAACCAATAGTTTGCGTACAGTATTTATTATTATCTATTTGTCAGTCTAGTTTCGCACTAGCCAAGAAACACAAAGACTCGTTGATCGATCTGATTGTAATGGTTATATTTCTTTAATAAATAAATTCAATTAATTTATAATTCACATTATTTCCAAATATATTATTATTTTTGACAAAAATATTGCAAGGAAATGTCATTTCTAGATCCAATTTAGAGACGATAAACCTTCAAATTTAAAATTTTAAAACCATTTATTTATATAATTAATTGTTGCTGGTATTGTAGCCAATCTTGAACAAAACGTTTGGTGGCTTTTAAGATTGTGGTAATGTCGGCCAGAAATCGACCTTCTGTGTGGCATTGTTTTATTTAGGTGTCACCTAAAAAACATTGGTTTCTATTGTCATCAGGTATTCATTTAATTTTAGCTTAATATATTTGTAACATAAATTATTTACTTGGTCTAAACTTGGTTAGCAGTTTTGTCAAAAGTATCGCAATGGTAATCTAGCTGATGGCCCATTCATTTTTTTTGCATAACTGTTTTGTAAAACAACTGATTCGGCAATCCATCTACGACAAATACATAAAAAATTGTTCTACATAAACAACTTTTACCAAACAAAAATAAACCACTAGGTTTTCAACTAAAATATCTATTAAAACAGATTGAATTTCATACAATAATAATCTTTCACAAAGATTAAAATAAATGGAATCCTTGACTGATGTCTACATGATACTTATTACAAATAATAATAATAAACTTCAACTTGTATCTATAAAAATAGCAATTTTATATTTCTAAGTTTAGCATTGAATTAGATAAAATTATATTAATCACATAATATGTACACTCAGCTCAGAGTCAGCAGAGTCTGAGAGGTAGGAGGTATAGGCAGAATAGGTAAGTATTCTGTCGTATATGGCAATAACAAATCTCATAGAACGATAAATACATTCACTTTGATATATCAAGTTTATTGCAGCAATAACTAACACTAACATCACTCTAAAAGCTAAACATAGTAACATAATAATATGTGTCTATGCTGCATATTACATATTATTATAAAGTCTCGTTTACATAACAAGCTCAATAGAATTTAAAGTTTAAAAACTATGAAAACATGTCCCGCTTTTATCATGTTTCACGGAATATTATGCAAAAGTATAGAGCTAGTATCACATTCCTAAAATAATTGTATGTATATTGTTAACTCAATTCATTTATGCTTTATAACTCCAATATTTTAGATATATTACAATTGCCAAACTTCCACACTTCTGGATAATATATTATTTAAATATGATGTAAATGAATAATAGTTAAAAAAATGTTAAAAAGCACGCTTTTTTAAATAGTTGAGCTAAAAAGTAAAAAATAATTCAGTTTCAAAACATAAGTGAAAACAATTAACTGACTTAATTGTTGAAATACCCTGTATAGAAAATGTTTAATATCAGAGATATTTCTTTTTGTTTAAAACATTATTTCGTTAATATCAGTGTTTACCCGTGAGAGCGCAAATTAGGCGCAACTTATATAGTATGTGTTATATGGGAATATCAGTTATGTATGTGTGACATGTATGTATGTGTGATGTGACAGTGTAATCAATACAGTCTATACATGGAATTTTAACAATTAACGCAGTCAATTGTTTGTTTTCACTTGTTTTTTTTTTTCATAAATTAGAAGAGTTTTTAAAACCACAAATCACACAATTATGCCATTTATTTGGTTTTCGAAAATTTCGTCAGTATTTTTTAGAATTTTTATACTCTAATACTATTGAATGTTTCACAAGACCTCAGATTGAATGTTTCCAAGAATGTTTCACAAGACTACTGGTTGAAGCTAACTGCAAATTTTCAAAGTAGACAAACCGTCAAAGTCTAATGTCTTAGATCGCTCGACCACTTAGGCTCTAACAAAAATAAGTAGTAAATATCAAGGTCAAAATCTCTGAATAGCTAAAAACTAACTAACAAATCTGTTGTGTAAACAATACTTATTAATTGTACAATAATGTACCAAGTACATAAAATATTAACTATATATCACTTACATAACATTAATTACATAAATGTGTAGTAGTATATAATAGATATATGCATATCGTTGTAATAATTAATTATGTAAGACCTTATGTTGGTATCACAACAAGTAAGTAATTGTAATTCTGATAATTAATTGTAAGCAAAATTTATTTTAATTACAATATTATAATATTATATTTGAATGAAATTTTATGACTGCATATTACTTTAAATATCAAGTCAAATTATCATATTAAATTACTTCAAAATATGAGTACACAACAAATACACCCATTAAGTCCATATTCTTAAGGGAATATTCTGGTGTAGGTCTTAATTAAAGGCATTTTTGAAATTAAGATTATAAAAAAATGAAAAACATTTTTTCCATACGATAGTTATTGACATGTTAAAAATATATAAGTAGTAGTAAAACAATTGTAAAAAAAAAAAAAAAAAAAAAAATCGAATTATAGGTGTCGGTGAAGTGTGGGCTACGAAAAAACACTTTGGTTGACACAATTCTAGCCCTTGTAATGATTTGAAATAAAAAAATTTGAAAAACACTTAATTAGTAAAGACTCGGCTACCGCCTGGGTGATAACCAAAAAAAAGACAAAATGACGTCGAAAAAAAAGGTTCAGGCGATAGAAAGATTTACAAAGAATACCCCCACCAAATTTCAAGGCAATGGGTCAAGTAGAACTTAAGATATCATATCAACCACCTCGAAAAGTGTAATTTCAAAAAAAACGCTTTTGGAGGAGGGGGGTTCAAGATAATTAATTATTTTGCACATTATAAAAAGAAATTATTTTGAGTGTTCATTTTGCCCGCTTAAAAAAATCCCATGGCTATTATTAAAATTGCTTATTTCGAGAGTAGAAAAAAAATGCAGTTTATAAACGTATGCATTCAGTAAAAATTTGTATATAAACAAACTGAAAAAAAATCTCACGTAAAGGGAAAGGGGGGTCTCAACAAATCTCACGTAGGAGAAAGGGAGAGAAGTGGTCTACATTGAATGTAAAAAATTTTCACTTAATTTATGGATATTCCCTAGAGTAACTCGGATAATAATATTGTTTCAAATTTCTAGACCTTAAGAGATTCATAAAATAACGGACTACTAGTACGATAATATTAATAATGTTTCACCCTAACGAAGAATTTGGAGACAAAAACCCCAAACCCCTTGCATAAGAATATTTGTTTCCCGTTGAGATGGCTTTAGAGATGTTAAATTGACTAAAAATGTCTGCCACTAATAAGACGTTTCACTTATAGACATAAAGTAGCCTATTTACAAAGAGCCAAGCAAACATTTCTTTATATTTAAACCTTTTTATGGCAGTTTGATTCTTCGAATTTTTTATATTTAATTACTCAAAAATAGACAACCTACAGTTTCTACTACTCTTTTTCAGAGAAAATATTATGACGAAGAACTGCCTGGGCCAACAACTGTTGCAATAACCGGGCATACCAGAAAGACTTAGCCACAGCTAAATTCAGACATTTAGAAAAGCGAGTACTTTTACTATTTTATCAGTGGGTAATATTACAAAATATAATACAAAATATAAAATTTAATATATTAAAATTTTACACGTGTCCGTAAGGCATCAGTTTTTTTTTACTAATACAAATTATTTTTGATTATCTTAATATTCTATTAAAAAAAAAAAAAAAAAAAAAAAAAAAAGAATCGAATCTATTAATTGTATTAATAAATTATCAATTTATCCTGAAGTGGTGATTGATTGAACGAATAATATTATTGAGTTGTATTTAAACATATTTATTGTATATGTACAAGCCAAGCCAATACAATGATCAACGAACCAAACATCCATTCTATATTCATCCATCTGCACCAGAGTAAGGTCAGTTAAATTGAACTTTCGAATAAATTATAAATCATTTGGTAGTCATTTTATATAGATGTGGTGTTGTCGCTTTATTCAAGAGTCAATCACAATATATTGGAGGTTTCTTTGAATTTTGAAACTCCATTTTTCGATTTTTTTTGCATGTGTTCTATCAGTGCATGGTTTTATCTAGTGTTACATGTCTTTGTTTGTAGCACAATTCTATATATTTCATTGTTGTAGACATAATCGACTCAATACGGTAAGTTGTCTGATGTCGAATTTGCCATATTACTCAGAAAGATGTAAAACTAGACTTGATGATACCATGACAAAATTTGAAAGTGAAACTAATATTGATTAAAAAACGAAGTTATAAGCATTCAAAGATTGTTGCCCATTTCCTTTTAGCAAAACAAAATGTTATATGTATTTTATGTATACTGAATCACTGTCTATTCACTTTTATTTAGTAAAAATAAAAATAATGATTTGTTTATGTTTTTAAAATTTATATCTAATATGAATATAAAGAGTGGGGGAAAAAAGTATTCTATAAGACGCGAAAAAAAATCACCAATTCTCAACAACATAACAGATATCCTTCTACAATAATTTTGAAACTCGGTGTATTATATATGTTCTATTTGTAAACTTGTTGTGATGCAAATATAATTTTGGGTAGTTGAATAGAATAGGTTGAGTTAAGTTATTGTAAGTCAATACATATTCAATATGTATCTTAGTTAACTCTGTTGAGAATCATTTGACCGATTACTTAATATAAACACAAAGTCAATAAGTAAATGAATATACATATTATTATGATTACGAAACCATGCATGATGACGTTATTTGATGGGTAATCGACATATTTATTGCTTGATTTTATATAACTGATATAATTTGTTACAAACAAATATGTGTTCATGGACAAAGTTTTTATGCTTATAGGCAAGAAATTACTTTTGTTATTATTTAAAACGTGTCTTCGAGATAAATTTTTTTATAATGAATAATAAACGTGGGTTGACAATAAAAAAAATCAATTTTTATAATTTTTTATCTAAGCGATTAAAATTTATTAACACGAAACAAATTTTATTTATTGCTTTACAAAACGATTACCACGGAATTAATAAGGAGCCGGCGGTTAAACCTATTGTTATTTTGGGAAAATATATTTAAGTTTCTCCAAGCCTACAATGCGATTTCTGATAAGATTTATTTAAACAATATTATTTTCAATCAGTTACACCTATAGTTACAAGAGCAGCTAAATCGACCGCAGCGCTTTTAACTAATAAAAGCTATTTTAATAAAATATGACTAATTTGCAATGGCGTGAATGTAAATACAATAGTCAAATTAAAATTATTTAAAATATTAATGAATTAAACTTGCATTAGAAATAGTGAAAATAAGAGAAGAAATAATTGCATAAATAATATTTTTTAAATGTATAAATGAACATAAATAATTACTTATTTAAATTTATTACAAAATAGTATTAAATTTTCAAAATAAAACATATATAATTATGTTTTATATGGACATATAAGTCTATCAATTGTAAACATATATACAATCGATAGACTTATATGTCCATACAGTTTCTCTTTTTTCTTTCCCTTTCAAAAAACTAATTATCAAGAATCATTAGTGATTGAAACCTAAATAGCAAACCTTAAAATTATTTCATTACTTATTATTTAAATATGAACTGTTACCTAAGTATTTAATGCGCCACACAAAACCAAATAATCCAATATTTACCTGAAACAAAAATTTAATTTAGTAAAATTTTAACTAAAGATAAAATAAACAACTGTAAGAAATAAATCATTTGGTCGAATAATCGACTCCACGAAAGTAGATTTTTATGGGAGCCACTGGAAAATGTTTGACTGAGTGTACAAAGTCATATTCATGCGAACGTAGGCATTTCCGATTTACCTCTAAAGAGTGGGACAGAAGAACTTTACTTCCGGCCACCATATTCTCTTTAATTTACATTTAGAAAAAAATATTGTTTCTTAATAATTTCTTTACTTCAATCACCCGTAACCATTAAACCGTCCATGATAATATTGTAAGATAATAAAATGGAAGTGATAAAGATAAGCTTGTTCCAATTGATCCTGGTCAGGATACAAGAATAAAATTAAATTATTGTATTGCCATCGGATCTTGATATGTGTGTAAATTTAATCGTACAAGTAAGAAAGAAAATTAGAAGTAAGTTAAAAACGACTTCTAAAATTTTATATATAAAAATGACAAAAATACACTTCTACCGCTTTTTTAAGGGAACACGTACCGAATAAAATGATCTGGCAACCCTGAGTATGTGTATTTAGACATGCATGATTGATGTATTAAAAACCACGCAACTCGTTATATTTTAATGAAATGTAATAAGTTTGATTGTTTATTCAAAAGTGTATAATTAACATAAATTTATTAAAATAGATTTATTTTAAAATAATGTTTTAATGGTTGATTTAAAATATATTATCACAACAAATATGATTATTTGTCTTGTTATAAATTCAATCAGGTCATTAAAAAAAAATTACATATGTTTATAAATATAATAAATATATATATTATCTAGGCACAAATCCAAATTTATCCAGGCAAACACTTATTTGTCTGTTAGTCATACCAAATAAGATTGATTAATAATAATATCAAATGAGAACAAATTACAATAATATACAAAATAATTGATAATAAGCAAAAGAGTTCTGCCTTTCAAGTTGATATAATCCCAGGGCCAGTATTTAAGCTACTCATTTTATCAAAAAAACATCCAATTTGAGAATGGATTTAAAACCTTATCAATTCTTGCTTTTGTTACAAGAATAAGGAAAGTCCGCTATGAAGTGAGAAGCAGTAATTTCCAGACAAGGCGAGATAACTGTCAAGAATCGAGGTGTAATTAAAATTATTTTTCGCTATGATGATTACTGGCCTTTTTCTGAAGTTTTTTCTCTATATCTGTTTTTCAAAATGTCCGTTCTGGGACAATCTACAAATAATTTGATTCCTACAAATGGAGGCGCTACTTATATAATAAGATACAAAAAATAATGGTCATATGCTTGGGTGTTAATGATGCTAGAGTTGAGGATACACGAGATTAAGTCAACAGACGAAGAGATAGCCGTGATTCTAGTTGTATAATAGCCATTTGACATTACTATAAATTACAGATTTCAGTAAAAATTGTCTATATATATATATATATATATTTCACGGCCATCTTCTCTGATATACTCAATGAATAATTAATATTATACATACATTTAAAAAAATAGAAAACCATACATATATTTTACCTGTGTAAAACAATCTTTACCATTATTTCGAGTGTTATAGAAAGGGGATAAGCGAAAGCAATCTTTACTATTAAACCCAGCGAAGCTGTTGGGTATCACTCTAGTCATTAATACAAATGACTAGTAAATATGAAATTATTTGACTAAATTTGTCGAATGCCTACAATGCATATTTTCTTGTACTTATACAATGGTTTTTTACAGTTGTCAATCATATTCCATAATAATTTTATTGAATTCATTTAAATATATGAACACACATTTGTATACCCTGTATATATGAAATATATACCTAGGTATATTAATTTTAGTGCCAAGTTTGAAACGTTTAGAAATATTGAAGATACTCGAACAGATATATTTGTTCATAAAATCACCTAATTAATCCAATTAGTCCATTTCCGTTTCACCGTCTGTATACCCGAACACGTTTCATACACCGAAAGTGTATACTGTACTCAAGACGAAGAGTGAAGTTAGGGGAAAATTGGGTCTTGGCTCCATAGGACCCATGTTGAAAACCATTAGAAATAATTTTAAATATAAAAAATGTTTCTTATAAAAAAAATTAAACTTTTGTTTAGAACATTTTTTCGTAAACATTATTGTTTATCGCGCATTAGGGAAAAACTTTAGTTTTTCTACAAAACTATAAAAAATAGAAAGTTGAAAATTAGGGGTAACTTCAACCAGTGGATTTGTAAAAGGTAATTCTCAAAAAACTCTTCTCGAAAAAAAAAAACTAGGAAATACTTTTTTGAAAACCAAAACAAATGGGGCTATAATTGTACTGGTTATTTTAACTTTTTCAATTAATTAAAAATAATGCAAGCACTGACATTCAAAATTTTAATCATTATCATTTAATAATAATCATTTAATCTTTCTATAATCAGATTATTTTAACAATTAACTCAGTCAATTGTTGTTTTAACTAGTTATTTTTACGTTTCTAATGTAATTACATAGTTATTATTTAATAATAATCATTTAATCTTTCTATAATCAGATTATTTTAACAATTAACTCAGTCAATTATTGTTTTAACTAGTTATTTTTACGTTTCTAATGTAATTACATAGTTTTATGTAACACATATATAGTGACTTAGTGAGTGACTTGTGATTTATAATGTAAAATATAAAACACTTTACACATTACATTATAATTCTAGTTTATGCAACAAGACATAATAATTGTGTTCCATATATCATTTAATTGATAACAAATTTATATAACCACTCATTTATTATTATATAATACTTGATTGATACCCGCCCGCTTCACTGGGTTTAAAAGTAAAAACCACCGCTCTATAGCCTCCACCCTCTCTTGATATACACAGTGTTTTCAATTTTGTTAAATGTAAAATAGTCATATAATTCATTGAGTATATCAGAATAGTTGGCAATGATTTGTTTGACATTTACTATTTTAAATTTTTACAGAATTCTTTAATTTATGGTTCAAAATTATGATCATAGATCTGGTCCATCTACAATCATTATTTTGAACCATAAATTAAAGATTTTTGTAAAAACTTAAAAAATGGTAAATGTCAAATTTAATTTAATTTTTTAATTTTTGCTTATTTTTTTTAAATATATCTTTATAAAATATAGTTCTTGTGTTATTCTGATATATCAGCATTCTGATATTCTGATATATGATATTGCTATACAGTTTCATTAAAGACCAGTCGCTAGTTTTAGCGTGAAAGCGTAACATACAAACAAATATGCTTACCTTCACATTTATAATATACTAGCTGGGAACTACCCGCTTTGCTGGGCAACATCCCCACTTGCACCCCTCCCTCCACATTTCCTTGCGTTGGATAACAGTTTTGTAATGTACACGTCATGCTCTTTTATTTGATACCCAACTTAGGTATATTTGTAAATATTCGATATTTCCTTCCCACTTTCTCGCTACACCTTTCTACCCTCCGAAGGTTAAAAAAATTTCTAAATGTAATTTAAAACATTCTGACCAAGTTTTGAACTATTAAAAGCCATAATTGAAAAATATGAATTTTTTATTCATGAACACCCCCGCAACCCCCCTTGTGGGTGGAATTTCGTAAAATCCGTTCTTAGCTGACCTCTACTTGGCAAAAGGAATATTCCTGCCAAATTTCAAGTCTCTAGGTCTTATAGTTCCAGAGATATCGTGATGAGTGACTATCTATATCTATAGAAAGTCTCCTATATATTTATAGAAGATAGGGATGTACTACAAATGGAAACCCATATGGAATTTATTTTCAATAAGTATTACAGGTATGTTTTGCTTAAAATTGTTTGATGAGTGTGTAATAGTTTTTAGTGTGTAAAAATGTTTTTAACCTTTTAAAGATTTTATTTTCAAAGTAAGAGTTATCTATCTCTTTAAAAAAATTTTCCTTATTAAAATCAATTTCACAACTACTAAAAAGTTTTGAAAATCAAATACATATTTTATTGGCAAATAAATTCGTTTTTATCACACACTATAACACATAATTAAGAACACACAAACTAAAACTTATTTTTCAAGTTAAACTACATTTTCAACGATAATTAATGATATATAATATATGATGCCATTTCTATCTTAACATAAAACTTTGTTAGTGCCAACATGTTACGAATATAACAAAAACTAAATATTTGAAAATTAACCTTCGTATTTACTTATGAGAACCATTTTCAATTTATATAATTCATTATGCGTTCGTTATATACCTATACATGCATGTACACACATACAAAGTAATGTAGGAACATGTAAACAGAGACGTGCCGCCGTCCAATCTCTTTTTAAAAATGTTTGAAGAATTAAAACTTGCATAGTTACAAATTATCAATCAGCAAAGTTTATTGCATCGAATTATATTATATATTAAGCAGGAAAATAATCCATTTAAGGATGTACGAGCGCCAGGACAATTTTTAATAAAAAGCTTGATTTTTCTTATATATGAAAAATTTTAGGCGGGGTTGTCTGATTATTTCAATAAATAAATGACTTCAAAAGTAGGCATATTTAACATTGGTCTCATCGGAAAACGAGAGATAGATAACATGTTTTCATAGATTTCTCCAAAACTAGTCGGTGGGAGTTTATAAAAAGCTATTTAAATTTAAACCTTAATAATTTACTGAAAAAAGAACCCGTTGTGTCCGACTAATTAAAGATATATGAGCCCGGTATTGGGGACACAAATTTTAAAAATATATATTTACAATTTTGTTGGTGAATTATGTTATAACTTGACAATATATGACGAAAAGTAAGAATACAATTTTTCGATATCTGGAGTAGCTTTCAAAATATCGAAAATAGAAAATTTTGTTTATTTATTTAGCTTTCCATATTTCGAAAATCTTCATGAAGTTATAACAAAATTCATCATCAAAGTTGAAAATAACATACAAATAATTTTAACCACAAGTCTAAAGTTGCCTTGGCGCTACCTTAAAAATGCCAAATTTTTAATTATTTTTCTTTCCATATTATCGAATCTATATCCAACTTTGTCCAACTCCATGTTCAACTTTTCTGTATGTCTTGTATAGTTTAATCCAAGCTTTACAAATTGGAGATTCTATACTGTTTCGAAATTTATAACTTGCACTATTCATTTACCTTCTCGGTATGCACACATGTAGTCACCTTGTCCTGAGATGCTTCACTCTCGAGTACAAACTAAAATAAAAATCTTACAAAAATGAGGCTGTATATATCTATTATCACCTCAGTCCCTGGTTGCCGTAAGACAGTCAGGTTCGAATTACCATAATAAAGTTCCCAATACGTCTCTGTATATAACTAAGATGGTTTAATTAGAAAATTATGTAGTATAAATACTTTTGTATAGTAAATGTATAATATATAAATTTTATCTTGATAAATTATTTAAAACTATTGAAATTTACACTCACATATAAAGTAAAGCAGTTAGTAGCTAGCAGCAATCAGCAAGCAAGCGCACACACAATTAAGAGTTCTTTGAAATAATTTATTTATTGAATGTTAAGATATTTAAATTATAAATGATCTATGAGCATCAATTTCTAAAGTATTTATCATTTAAGAAGATAGATATGATGATACACATGTTATGTGTTTCACAGATTTTCTATCTTACATTTTCAAACGTAATGAATCAATTGAATGAATGTACGGGGTGATTCAATTTCAGTTTTCTAAGTATGCAACTCTATAAATTAGAATACTGTGAATACTTACGCTTAATCGTCCGAGGAAGCGAAAAATTCACATCATTGAGCAAACATGGGAGGAAACTGTAAGCATTATAGGGTATGACTCTATTATTACTCGAAATGTACGGAAGGGATGATTGGACAGACGAACTCGACCTTTAAAAAAGGTCGGGAGTCTTTTATCATTGAATAAACCCGGACAAGGTGACTTTCCTGCCTGTAAAATTGATGGGAGTTTTTCTCTCGAGGTTTCATGAGCTAGGACTCTTTCTTTTTAAAGTGTGCAGGAAACATTCAAAAATATCCGAAAATTGGGAAGTTATTGTTTTTAACCCGATACTGTTTTTAGCGTCGATCGCTTCCAAGCATGTCGAAATCGATATTAAAATAAAATAGATAAAAGACTCCAGACCTTTTTTGAAAGTCGAGTCCGTCTGTCCCATCACCTAAGTCCAATCTGTACACTACGGGGAACAAGTACATACCAAGAAAATCAGAAGGTAAAAATTGCCATATTTATTATAGATCTATTACTGTATTGATAATATATCTACCAGCCGCTGATAGCTTCAGTGGCATGTCTTCAATTTCAAGAAAAACTGAATGTATCACCCTATAATTGTGAAGGAGCTGCATAAATTAATTTTAAGTGCTTTATAAAGTTCATTTACCCCCAACTTTATATACACATTTTCTCAAAAACAAAAATAGAAAAAAAAACTTTGAAACAAACCAGATCATAGATAAATAAATGTATGTTAAAGTTCTGTTACTGTTTAGAGTAGGATTAAACTAAACTTTTATTATATATAAATGGAATATTTTAATTTTTGTAAGTAACTTTAATAATAATAATAACAATAATACAGTCAAAACCAGTTATAACAACATTAACGACCGTATGAATCGGGTATTATCGTTTGTCAAAAATAAATTATGAAATTTGAAAAATGTTAAAATTTAAGTAATTCTTAAATATTCTGATTTTGAGTCATAAAAGCACATTTTTCTTTTATAAAATTAAAATTTAAAATTGTAATTTTTAAACTGTATATCACGTGGCCTAAAACGCGGGCAAGCCCTGATGTGAGATCATATCGGTATGAACCATAGACTATCAATTAATTCAAAGTAGACAGCTGGGTATGATATATCCAAAGATAATCAATATTTATATATTTATTATAATTAGTTGTCTATGAATATATCTGTCAAACTTGTCTGTATTATTTCGTAAAATGATACCGATATTACGTCACCAAATTGGATGCCCGCGTTCTTGACAGTTTAAAAAAGGTTTAAAATTTAATTCAAGTTTTTGGCAAGAAAGCGTGTGTATTTTTCCGAAATAAATTTTTTGTGGCTTTTTATTAGCAAAATCAACATTTTGAAGTACTTTTTCAAAAATAGTAGAATACTCTATTACGGTCGACGACTAGATTTTAATACTAGGTTTTCAATATTACGTTTTTAATATTCTGATTATGAAGTTTTTATGGTATAAATAAATAAACATTAATTTTTTCATAAAAATCTCAAAAGATTCGACACACCAAATATGAAACCTTCAAAATGGACCGTTATCGGACCCATGTTCATTATGAACTTGTAATATTTCGAAATTCCTTAAGCTAGGAACATTCATTCTGTCCACCGAACTTACGGTTAAAATTAAAATTATTGCCATGATGTCGTCTTTGCTTGTATGGTTGTTTATGAGCTAATTTAAACCTCTCGCAATTTCGACGGGTCAAAAATTTCACGTTGGTTTTCGAAGCAGCGATCACAGATGAACCAATTTATAAACTTTTATTCATCACTAACGTTATTCACTACCAATTTCAAATGTTATAAGGTATATACTAAGGGAATACCATTTTACGAGACTATTGTGCAACTAGGCAGGTATCCAATCTCATCGGATGCTAGATTATTTCTAGCTAACTGAATGGGTGTGCGTCTACCCGTGTTTACACTCGTTTACTTTTTATCCGAGATTTTGCACTTTGGCACCAACATTCTTACAATTTTATTTAAATAATACACCAGTAATAATCGTCAAAATAATAGATGTCGTTATAACCTATTTTGACTGTAATATTAATAATCATAAGAATAACGTATAATAGAAACTATTTTTAAGATAAACACTTAAAACCACACAAATGTTAAATGTTAATTGAAATGTTTATCATAAAGTAAATTAGATATTTACTTATTTACATATTATAGTAGAAGTTAATTTAAACTTATATATTTAGTCAGTCATCTTGATATTAAATTTAATTTTGAGTATAAAATAGTTAAGTAGTTCTCCAATATTTTATATAATAAATAACATTCAAAAAGCTCTTCAAAATCTATGTGTTTTTGTATACAGGGGTGGGGCAGAAAAACCAGTAATAGACTTTGCATTCAGAATTTAATGAAACTTGACATAGTTGTCCATTATTATATCATAATTAACCAGCTAAATTTTTAGGGACCTTCAGAGAACTAAAAAAAAGATATTTTAAAGATATTTCAACATTGATCCTCATGGGAAATCGCAGATATAATTTATTTCACAAAACTGGACGTTCAGATTTTCAGTTCTCTGAAGGCCCCTAAAAATTTAACTGGTTAATTATGATATAATAATGGACAACTATGCCAAGTTTCATTAAATTCTGAATGCGAAATCTATTAAAGATAGTACTACCTTAAACTAGATAGAAATCTTTTATGAATAAAAATTTATCTTCGTACCTTACTATACAAACTATTAGACCATATTAGAATAGCTTCTTCGGTGGAGAGTTCTTGTTGTAGGGAATTTTCTGCATTAGCTTTAGAAAAATTATCTTTTTCATTTTTTAGGCACTGAGCACGCAGTCAAAATTTCAGCTTGATATCTTTTTCGTTTCTGAGCTACGTTATCGACGATTGGCGGATAGACAGACAGACAGACGGGCAGACAACCGAGAATGGACTAATTAAGTGATTTTATGAACACCAATAGCAAAATTTTGTTCATACCATCAATATTTTTAAGCGTTACGAACTTAGGACTAAAAGTTCTGCATTATTTTTAGGAAAATTACCTTTTACTGCCAAATGACGATGTACATTTAAAAAAACACTTGTTTATTAGAAATTCTTCGATCAGGAAACCGACGCTGATATCCCCGCAGTGATGCTCCGTTACAATAACCGTAAATAAAGTGAATATCAGTATATTATTGATTTGTAAACGTAGCTATTAAATTCATCTTAAAATTATTACTTTAAAAATAAAAAACATAAACAAACATATATCTGGTCTGAGAGTTTACTCCTCTTGGCTATTATCGTTGGGGACATAATAGTGCACATAGCTGCTCGAGTTTTAGACTAAAGTTTATAAACCACTTTCGACTTAAATTTGTCCAAAGAACGCGATTTTTGAGCTAAATTCATCAAGTCATGGAACACTCTGTATAATCCTTATGAATATAGCATGAAAAAGTCGCAAAAAGGCGCTAAATTCGGTTCTGCACGCATGAAATAGTGCACACAGTATATATAATATGCATAACAATATAGTATATACGTATACAACAATGCATGCATAATAATACATGCATAACAATACTTAAAATTTAATATTCAATTACTCGAAATGTACTTCTATACAATATGGAAATCCCATTTAAAGAATTTATATTGTACTTATATGTTATAGAGGTGTTAACTTTTCATATGTTACCTCGAAAGCATCAAGATGGTAAATCATGCGATTAAATGCAAAATTGCGTCTAATTTAGATTCAATTCATATTTTATACCAGCAGATCCTAAGAAAAGTTTTAAATCGATTTAATCGCGTAGTCCCTTCAGGGCAATGATGGAATTTATCATCTAAATGGTTTCGAGGCATTGTATTTTATCGTGACACTGTTTTTTTATAGATATAACATTTCCTAGCAGTTAAAAATTGTAATTTACTGTCGCTATTTCATTTTTTTTATTTTTTTTTTTATTACTTTATACACAAGGATAAATTTACTTTAATCCTGGTTAATAACACAGATTATAATAATTTTATAGTAGCATAAACAATTTATAATTACCAGTCCGAAAATTTGATAGATATAAATATAGTAAATGAAAATTAAATTCTTAACTGATAACAGTAGATTTTCACCTTCAATTATGTTCCTACTTTCAGATATACAACCGCTTTGCTAAACCCCTTACCCCTTAAAAAACTTGCCAAAATTCGAGAAATTTTATTATTTCCAATTTCGATAAAACTGAGTATTTAAGGTAATTTTGGTCCAAAAAGTACAAAAATCGGGTGCATTTGATGACTGATCAAATAGTTTTTGAGATTTTGAGACGGGCTAAAATCGATCAAAATATTGCGATATCTCAGAAACTCTGCATCCAATCATTAAATTAACCTGATTTTTAGACTTTTTGGATCAAAATTACCCCATCCACCGTGTTTCTTCAAATTCCAAAACAAAAATATTTTTTGCGTTTTTCTCGATTTTTTCAAAGGGCCCCCTTAAAAAAATTGCCAAAAATCGAAAAATTTTTGCTATCTCCAATTTCGATAAAACTTAGTATATAAGGTAATTTTGACCCAAAAAGTACAAAAATCGAATGAATTTGATGACTGGTCGAATAGTTTTTGAGGTACGGACTAAAATCGATCCAAATATTGCGATACTCTGCATCCAATCATATTATCCTCATTTTAAGACTTTTTGAATCAAAATTATCTTTAAAAATTATTCAAATTTCTATCTTCAGTGGTTTTGCATTCAACTTTTCCTGCTGGTTTGAACTTTCAAGTACATAGTTTCAAAATCAGGGCTTCAAACATTTCGTACAACGATTAAAAATTCTTTTCAGATTTTCGATTTATAAAGAAGCAATCATATCATACCGCATAAGCATTCATATATTAAAAAAACCTCGGTAACATTATAACATACGTTGAACTATATTTGTCTATAAAATTATTAACATGCAGTTCCCATATACAAAATCCCCTGTGTGTTCAAAATTTCAGGCTTCTAGACCCAGCGATTTCAGCTGTGCGTTGATCGATCAGACAGCTTCCATTCTATATATACAAGGAAAATGATATCTACTAACCAAAAAAATAAAAATTCTAATTTTAGAAATAAATAAACTTTTCAAACATACCTACGATTAAGTCACAAATGTATCATCCCAAATGAATCATCCAGTACCTCGAAACGTAGATACCTGTATTACCTTTGACACGGAACATACATATTTATTTATACATGTCATTCGAACAACATATTATATATTATATAATTTTAGGGTTGGTTCAAACATAAAATTTTCAATTTAAATCACGTATTTATAATATTTTAATTAAAATACATGTATATAGAGCTCTCTATATAAAGCTCAATGTTTGCTCTATAAAGGATACTCTTTATACATAATAATAATACATAAATAATTCGACCCAAAATTATCTTTATTTTACATATTAATAAAATACGTCATCTGTTTATTAAAATTATTTTGAATAATAATAATAGAAGGTGATGGAATAAATAAATATTTGTATCGGGAATCGATTCAATTGCAGTTCATCCAATTCGTTATCACATTGGCCTGCAATACAAAAGATAAATTGTTGTTGAAAAATTCCGAAATCGATTTAATTTGAATGAGTAGTTTAGTGAGCTATAGACTTTTATGAAACAGTAAAGCTCCATTGACTAGCGTCACGTCTATACCAGGTAGACGGTTGTTCTGTTTAAATTCCTTAATTAAATTGATTATTGCATGATAATAGCAAAAAATTTTTTGTCTATTTAGGAAGTCTCATAATTATTCGAAATAAATAGTAGTAATATTTGCCGTCAGATCTTGTCATTAAATAAAGAAACTAACAATTTTTATCTTAGACATTCTTTCGAAAAAAGATTAGCTTTAGGAGGAAATGCTACTTGCGAAAAATATGACGTTATTGCATTTAATCAAAAGAAAGTACGATGATTGTAGGTCAAGGTCATAATATCCTATATTCCCCTTGACAACTTTTGGCTAAAGCATTTTCCCGAAGTTTGGGTTCTTTCTTTCGATTAAATGCAATATTGACATGTTTTTAAGTCGCATTTCCTTCGAAAGCTGACGATTTTCGACAAAATAGTTTCGCTGAAAAATGTTATTTTTTTTTTTTTTGAGGATCAACTTTCTAATTTAAAGTGTTATTCTATCTCTTACTGTTTAGGATATAAATTGGTTATTAAAAAAATTAGAAGAAATAGATTCATTCTCATGTCAGAACGAACTCACAACAAAACAAACTATTAGCGATTATAGATTCAAATGGTCCAACGCTGTAATAGTGCCCAAAAAATATGTTGACATTGTATTTATTTTGAAAATTCTTTATTTATTCTTCCAAATCAATTTCATCCCCTCCCGATGCAATGCACTTATGCCAACGAATTTTCCAATCTTCGGAACACTGGTTGTAGTCACTTTCCGGGATTGCCTTCAGTTCCGTCTTCGCTGCGGCTTGAATCATCTCCGCGTATCAAATCGGTGTACCCGAAGCGGTCTTTTAAGCTTGCTGAACAACCAGAAGTCACACGGCGCCAGATCAGGTGAATACGGTGGTAGCGGAACGATATCGTGGTGTAAAAACCATGAATTGTCTTTCCACAATTCTGGCCTTTTTAGGTGGATAGCGTTACGTAAATGACGGATAACGTTCCAATAATATTCCTTGTTGACTGTTTGGCCGGGCGGAAGGAATTCATAATGCATAACGCGCGCAATTTAAATTCAAATGTCACCTTATTTTTTGGACACAATATTATACTCTTAAGTATTTCCCTAATTTCGTTGTTGTGTGTTGTTCGCTTTGGTGTGGAGCCTTAGCGTAACGTAAGTAAGTACCGCTGCCGTTGGAATATGTTTTGTAATTTCAATACTTTTTTTTAACTTTATGCAAAGAAAGATAAAGAAAGAAACTAATCATATCAAAAACTATTAGTGAAATCAACTAAATTTTGATGAATTCAATTCATGAATCAGAATTATTCAGTCCGACATTAGAGACATAACATCCACCTCACAACAAACAACAAACTATTGCCAAAAATATTTGTATGAAAATATATTAAGCTTTTGAAATTAATAAATTTTTCCAAGTAAAATGTATGTATTCAACATTTTTGATATCAAACAAAAAAGAGAAACAAATTGAAATGAAATATTACATTTTTCGAAAAATATGTATGTGGGGAATTTAATTTTAGTCAGTCAATTTCTAAAATTACATTTTCACAACGATATAGGAAATGCTATATTTAGATTATTACATTTTGAAAATATTCAAATGAGATATTTTTCAATTTATTAAAATTTTACAAAGTTATTTTTTGACAATGATATGATATCAGCAGTTGATGGTAATTCAACAATTAAGTAATTCTATTTAAGAACCATCACCATACCTTACCGATCAATTAAGAGAGAAATTAATTAATTAAAAATATACTAAATAACTTATCCTGTTGTGAGGATGGCTATATTATTTAGTGTATTTTTAATTAATAATTACTCTCCTATGTGCGTAGTCATGGTAGGGACAATAAAATCGATGCCAGCGCTTCCATTGAAAAGGCCCAGGTTGGCGTTAAATGAGGCTGTTATGACTAATTTCCAATTCTTTGCATGTTAATATTAATATCTGGATGACCGAGCTTTGCTCGGTATTCTTAAAAAGACACAAATTTTATCACTAATAGAAGACCGTTTTAAATGTCTCCACACAAATACCAATTTGAATGTCCCGGTAATGTATTTTATTACATTAACTACGATATACACCAATAGATGTCAGGAAGAGTTATAATTTGCATTGTATTTCATTAACTACGATATACACCAATAGATGTCAGGAAGAGTTATAATTTGCATTGCCGGTTTCAGTTTTTCATGAAAAAACGAATAAAACAACGTTTTTTTAAAATGAAACCTTGTTAGATCGACTTATCGCCCCAAAAAACCCCTACATACTCATTTTCATGAAAATCGTTGGAGCCATTTCCAAGATCGTTAATATATATATATATATATATATATATATATATATATATATATATATATATATATATATATACAAGAATTGCTCGTTTAAATATATAAGATAGAAAATGTCAAATTAAAATTATTGAAAAACACTAATTAATTAAACTTAATTCATTAAAAATTTTGAAAATAAGAAATCAAATTGCACAAATATTATTTTTCAAATGTTAATTATCATAATTATTTATTTAAATTTGTGAGACAATAATATTAAATTTTCAATGTAAGTCATAAATGCAATCCATACAATTAATTATATATGCATCCATACAATTCTATAATTAGTGTATCGTTACCATAGAAACGCCTTCAATATAACTCACACACGGTGCGAATAATATGTTTCGTTAATTATAGCATACCAAAAATTCGGATGATTATCTACTAATTTATTTTTTCACAAAAATGCAAGACTTTCCTCGCAGATTTAGAGAATACGCAGATTTAGAGAAGAACCAATCTCCAATTCAGACAGATGAAGAGGCGATTTCCAGAAATTTCGAAATATTATTAGACTCGATTAACTAATACTATATCTTTATGGAGCTAATTTTGATGAGGTATTTTCTCAAAAACCTCTCAAAAATACGTATCTTGATTTCTTCTCAATACCTTACATAATAGGTTGGCTGATAAGTCCCCGGTCTGACACATAGATGGCGTCGCTAGTATTAAATGCATATTATTTTTATATAGTACCAACCTTCAAATGATTCGTGTCAAAATTTGACGTCTGTAAGTCAATTAGTTTGTGAGATAGAGCGTCTTTTGTGAAGCAACTTTTGTTATTGTGAAAAAAATGGAAAAAAAGGAATTTCGTGTTTTGATAAAATACTGTTTTCTGAAGGGAAAAAATACAGTGGAAGCAAAAACTTGGCTTGATAATGAGTTTCCGGACTCTGTATTTTTTCCCTTCAGAAAACAGTATTTTATCAAAACACGAAATTCCATTTTTTCCATTTTTTTCACAATAACAAAAGTTGCTTCACAAAAGACGCTCTATCTCACAAACTAATTGACTTACAGACGTCAAATTTTGACACGAATCATTTGAAGGTTGGTACTATATAAAAATAATATGCATTTAATACTAGCGACGCCATCTATGTGTCAGACCGGGGACTTATCAGCCAACCTGTTAATAGTAAATATTTTGAAAATTAGAATAAATTACCAAATTTATATTATGAAACATTTTAACCCATTATATTTTGAAATCCATGACCCATAGGTCACTATTTAAAACAATTGTTTTATTTAGGTCATCACTCTTTTATTGAATTCAAAACAATTTATTTGTATAGTTTTACAAAACTACGAGAACAAATACTACGAGAACTAATATCGTTCGTTAATAGAAAAAGTACCACACGCATTGCAACTAACTAATTCTAACATCTATTTTTGTTCAAATAATTTATTTAAACATTTTGTTTTTTTTAAATAAATACTTTTAGTATTAAAAATAAAATTGAAAATAAAAAAATGATTTCAATAAAAATATATTGGTTTATAAAATAAATAAAATTAGTGCATTTAAAACGGTTGCCAATTTCCTGTCAAATTAAAACAATTAATATTCTAAATTTATTAAAACCTAGTTTAAAAAAATTTAGAATTGTAGTTTAATTTTTATAAACTACGAAATTTTTTTATTTAAATTACAAAAAGATAGATTATTGGGGAAAATTATAAGCCAATTAGCTGTAAAAGATTCTCTTTATTAAAATAATCGAGTTCCCGAAATGACAATTTTACTGCCAGGCGGAAAGTTATTTATAGAATTAGTATAATATAATTATTTATCAGTTTTTGTAATTCATACAGATTTAAGTCAGATTAGGTCCAGAGGTCTTTGGAGGTCCAAGAAAGAAGAAACGAATAATACCTAATGTATGCGAGATGGTGGTAACCATGGATCTACATTGTCTACATATCTAAGAAATTAGATTTTTGTGTGGTTTGTAGCGTTCTTTATCCTTAATATTCTTAAAAATTTGATTAATCATATGCTTATGCCTAGGACAAAAACGTCCTTGACCAAGGTAAGTATATATAGCTCAAGAAAAACAAAAATCTATCCTATTGTTGAATTTTTTCATTCTTGATACTTCTAAAATTTTTTTAAATTCCATAATATTCCACGGTCATTTAATTCCTCAATATAAATCAAAATTTTTCCGATTTGTGACTACTCTGATCATATTATAACCATAAATGTACCACCATAAATAGTATTACATTTTGCACGCATGTTCATTCTATAAAATGTCGAATTGCTAGAGGATATAAAAATTTTAGTTTGGAAGGCAATGAATATAAAAAATAAACTATACATTATTTATTATTTTATATTTAATAATTTCAATATACACATCTGTTAAAATAATCACGATTAAAAACATTTTGTCAGATTTGACATATGTAAAGCATATGTAAATTATATATATTTTAATAATATCTAGAGTGATCGATCGATCATACCCTGTCTTCGCTCCAAAAGATTAAAATTTTGAATATTTTATAAGTAATACTAATATGATCCAAGATTATGTAAAAATAAGCAATTTGTTTAATTTTGACATCAAAACTGTTACAATGTTATAAAATAAAAGGGCATTGGTCTTGAGATAATCTAAGCAATTTGTTTAATTTTGACATAAAAACATATTATAAAAGAAAATTAGTCTTGAGATGATTTTAATGATTCCGTATCAAAAAATAAAATTGACAATTTGGTAACTGTGTAAGCTACACATGTTTTCAAAAATCTACCAAGCAAAAAATTTCGGCATAGAAACAGAAAATTGCGCATTCAACCTAGGAACTTTAAACTGAAAGCGTAAACAAATCTTTGCATTGAAGGCTTGAATTCAAAATGACTTTGTTCTTCTCGTTTTCTACAGAGAGGCTGAAATTCTTATTAGCTAAAATAAGAATTCAGCAGATATTGAGAAAAACACCTAACAATAATGGTTTACGAAAGCTCAATACGTAAAAATTTAAGTCTAAGCACCCTTAGTCTTTTCCAATAACATAAAAACTCAAATTTAGTTTTTAAAACGTGACTTTCTGATCTTTAAAAATTGATTATCATATTTAATTTGAAAAGTTTCGAAAATTCATTTAAAATCAATTTGTTAGTTAAATAAATTTATGTAATAAGGTCTCGATATGAAGCAACACTAAATATAGTAAAAATTCGATAAAGCAGAAACAGAGACTGTATATAAATGATTCCATATAATGTACCCAATATTTTTCATAGTTAACAAAAAATGATAAGATAAAATTACTTGCCAATCACATTCATATTAATTTCATCCTAGCCAATCTCTTAGAGATTTCTGCCCCATAAACACAGGATGGAACAAATTATAACAGGCAACATTAAAAAAGCGACAATTTATCAATATACTTATATCCGGGAAATAGCTCTTTTGTAGATGAGTTAAATTGAAGTTTTGAAAGAAAAAGGCTATTTTTGTGAATACTGCCAAAACGCCTTAAAAAAAATTGGGAAATACGACAGTATGAACCTAAGCATTTTTCAAGATTTAAGGGTTATGGCGATAAGTTACGAAAACCGATGGTAGAGATATGAGTGCAAATACAATTACATTACACAATACCACGAGTTATAGACATTGTGACTCAAATTTCCAATTTTTCTAAACAGCCATTTTGGTAATATTCACAATAATATCTTTTTTTAAATTTCAAAATTTGTATCTAGAAAAGAACGCTTTCTCGAAAGTAAAAATAACTTTCCACCAGTTTCTTTTACTACTGAAATTCAAACTAGAATTAGAAAACATAAAAAGTTGAATGCGAAATTCATATTTAATAATCTACGGGTCCCCAAAAATCTTTTATATTTATCAAGAGTAAAAATAATGATAAAAACAGTGTTATATTTTTTTTTTTCTTAAATAACAAATTTCAAATTAAAACAAACATGAAATTATGTCATTGATATAAAATTGCTGCGTACATTCTCTTAATAAAAGTGACATATTTACTGACACATATATAGACTCACACATATATACAAATCAGATTTTAAAATAGGGAAAATATTTTAAAATTTGTATGACTTAACAAAAATTACTTGATCGTTTAAACAATTATGTCCACGGTATTTATCGTTGCAGCTACCAGCTCAATGGGAATAAATTCAATTATTACATGTTATTACTCACTTCTCTGTAAATTCGTATCATTTTATATTTTATGTCCGATACACAAGATGTCCTGCAACAATCTCTAATAACAATGATTATGATAGCGATAGGACCTGAATCATTAACACTTAAGGTAAGACCTAAGCCTTCTATGCCCCCTTTTAGTGCAATTTCTGAAAACTTTAGATTTGCTGTTGGCAGAAATTTCTTCTAGTACTTAATAAAATCTGCTAGGGCCAAAAAAAGCCAAATTATTGTATCAGTTACAACAGTAGGGACAGGATGTATCAAAATTATCTTCAGGAACTTTTCCAACGACAAATGAATTCAAACTTCTGCTTTCATCATCTGGTATATCCCTAATATGCTCCCCCCCCCCTTGAATACAATTTCGAAGGAGCTGAGGATTCCAATCCGCAATAATTTCTTAGAGTGACAAAATCTGTTAGATCAAAAAAATTCAATCAATGACAACAGTACGGTCAGGATGTAAATGTTTCCTTTTTTGAAACATTTACAAATTTCCGAATTTCCGAATGAACTTAAAGATGGATTCCCAATTGCTACCTTAGCCAAACACAGTCTAAGAATATAGCTTCGATTGTATCAACTTAATCCGTCTTTCGTCTAGTGAACAGGATAATTTGGTCGGCATCTCTCTTATTTTTGAAAAGTCATCAGACATTTTAACCTTACGGAAATTCATCTGACATTGAATAACACTGACTGCTTTACTGAATTATCAGGCTATTTAATCACTAGAAAAATTCGTAAATAATCCTCGAGCAAAATATTGACGCCTAAACGTCTCGAAATGCTTATTTATCTTCTTTTTTATTCATATCATCATCTCACGATGTATTCAAATTCTTCGCGTCTATCAAATCCAAGTCAAAACTTCTCTTCTCGTCTAACAAAAATTTCGATACAACTAATCCACGGGACATCACGGGTTTTATAAATGATAAACACATACTGGAATTTTCGTGAGTGGCTTCCAAAAGAAAAGACGAGTCTACAAAACTTTCCTCTACGATATTTTTTGTAAGGGCTGCGTTTTCAAATGAAAATGATGACGCCATATTTGAATTATCGTTTTGAAAAAACACAGCAGGGAGATTGTCGGACACTATGACCACATGATTACATTAATTATTATTAAGCAATTCAGCGAAAGTAAACCATGTACGCATGACAAATTCTCTGCTGCGTTTTTTCAGAACGATAACTCAAATATGACTTCATCATGCTCCTTTGAAAATGCAGCCTTTTCGAAAAAAAAATCGTAGTTTGGTAGACTCATCAAAAGGAAGCCACTCACGAAATTTCAATTATGTATTTATCATTTTAAACAAAAAAAACCGTGTAATCCCACGGTCTATAATTATAAACCAAAAATATAATTGAATAATTGCGTTTAAAGGCTTCCTAATTTTTTTATCAGCGAAATTTAGAATCAAATGTAATTGAGACATTCTGTAAACGACTAGGAGTTCATACACGATTGTGTGTACTTAAATGATTCACACTTTTTCCATTCTTTCAGCTTTTAATTCAATTAGAAAGCTTCATAAGTTAATTAGATTATTTATGATCATACTCAGGAGTTGCGTTTTCATCATAATAAACGTAAATAATTAAATACTTTAAGGTCATGAATATTTATTATAATTGAGAAAAAAATTAATGAAATTTTTATTCAAAATATTTCGTTCTTTTTAAAATTTCTGTACCTAATGTAAAAAAGAATATCTTTTGAATTCCTTAAAATAAAAAAAATAAGCTAATTAAACAATGTATTCCAAGTAACTACCTTAAATAAAATCAGATAGAGGAAATAACAATCAGGTCCATAATACTGATTCAAGCCTCCCTGGTGGACATGGTTGAACATTGAATCAACCTTGGAAACCAAGATTGATATAGTCTTGTATTACAATACAACGAACTATATATAACAGCGTTTAAAACTTGAATTTCAGACATTGACCCAAATCCTAATTTCCAATAGTCAACGGAGCATGAGTGCAAGATAAAAAAAAAAGGTTAATTTCAACCGCAAGATGAGTTTTATAGTTGATATATATGAAAAATTATAAATATGATGTAGTTTCTAATAGTTTAGTTTACTAATCAATTTTTAGATTTATTCAAATTAGGGGAAGAGAAGTTAAGAATGGTTTCCACCTTACTCAATCCTTTTATCTTGCTCTCTTTTTCTCCGCGTAGAATATAAAGGAAATTATCACAAACAAGATTTGAACCAGAAGCCTTCCAATTTACAGCAACCTTAGTTGGAGTTTCCTTACTCACATCGAAATTCTCTATAATAATCACAGCATCAAAAAATTATGAATTAACAGGAAACTTGTCTCAGAAGCATGACTTGGTCAGGACTTTATTTATTAGCCTTGGGCAAGAGTTGTTAGACCAAATCTTCACAAAACAAGGATGCCTAACGTCATTTATATCGAAAAGCTTCTCATTTCTCATTCGGGACACACGATAAATTAGAACAGTGGCAAAAAGACTTCTAACATTTCTTAATTTATAATCATCATGGAAAGTTTGGTCTCTCGTTACAACCGATACATAACGAAACTTAATAATATTGATCAAAGTTCTAGAATTTTGATTATTTTCTCGCATTGCTTCAAAGTTTAGTAACATGGCATTCATTTTGAAATCATATTCCATTATTTTAATATCAAAACAGGATTTGCAACTAGCATGGGCCAAAATGATAAAATTTCATTTTTTTAAATAATATAAATTTTGACAAACATATATAATTTATTCATTTTAAATGCGGAAATAATCGAATGATTTATTAATTAAACAATAATTAATTTAAGACCGGAAATAATATACAAATACTTAATATTTAATTTAATCATCACATATTCAAGATAAAGACTCAGTAAAAAATATTTTTTTATGGTAATAATATTTATTAATTTAAATCGTATAATATAAAATTTATATTTTGAATTTTATATAAATCTATACTTAATTATATCAACACATGAGAAATCAATAAAATTAAAAAAATTAATTTTGAATTTTAATATCTTTGAGATGTTTATATGTCTGTTGCTTAATTATTTCTTTTGTCGTTGCTTTTTATAATAGATGAAGTTTGTTAGTAACAAAAAGTAACAAAAAAGCGATCCAATTGCTTGCTACTCAAATATCATAAAGAAATTTGTTAATTTAAAATTCTACAGATGATTTTAAATCAAACCCTTTATCTCATCTTGGGAATTTCTTCATGAGTAATTCTATCAATAAAAATAGAATGTGGTTTTTACCTTATAAATAAATATAATCATACGATATCAAGAACTTGTTGATATTGGCATTCATTAAAAAAATTTATTATTTATTGCAAAATACAATTTTATCTCGAACTTAATCAAAATGATCTTTCGGTAATCCAACATTATCATTAAAATGAATCGCGTACTCCGAAATTTATTTATAAAAATGAGATCAGCAATGATCAAGTCATATTGAGCGGACGTCAATAAAAAACGGACATTCATTGTTTTACTTGGATCGTTTTGATATGGTTCCTGTGACAGCTTGCGGAATGGACGATGTATTACAGCTGTTAATTGGAAAGAAAATCGCAAGGGATAAAAAATAAATTTGATAAATGTTTTTCCAATAATAAAATAAATTTTCTCATAAAAATCAGAAAGATTAATTTTCTTGCTCTATTAAAATCAAATAACATCACTCTTTCAAATAAGTGTTATAACATTTAAATCTATGATTTTAAATTTTATGAGGCTCCAACTACTATTAATAATCTAAACCAGTAAAAACTGATTTTATATAAACAATTTCTAAACCACAGAACATTAAAAATAGAAAATTATAAATATATGCACTAATAAGAAAAATTTGTAATACTTAATAAATAATTTGGATCCATTTTCTGTGCCCCAAACTTACTGTGTTAGATACCTACCATAATTTGGTGACACAGTTAGTAAAAACATTTTGCAATTAATCCAAATCAAAACGATCGATCTTTCATAATTTCACGAAAAGATACTAGCATACCTACTTAATATTAATTTTTTCAAATTTTACAAACCCAAGTGTACCGATGTTGAATCATCTAATTTGCATTATAGGTACAGTAAACTCCAAAATATGTTACATAGGAGGTGATATTTGTGTTGTCTTCCCTCGCCTTACCCGACTTCTCTAAAAACCCGTTTCGTATATCCAAGTCAAAAGCAATACGAGATACCCAGGTAAGTACATAATGACGAACAAAATTAGTCTCGGTCTGGCAAATTTTCAAGACCAAAACGACGATGAATATAGTACCACTTCGACAATATCAATACCAAGACCAAACCCATATCTAAGACCCAATCTATATCGTTTCTCTATCTACATCCATAGACATATATGTGAACCGGCTAAGTGGCCGAGCGGGTATAGGCGCAATCGTCCTTAACCGCTTGAATGCTTAGACGGAGATGTTGCGAGTTCAAATCTAGGCAGCGGCAGTCTGAGCTATTTAAATAAATGGAGCGGTAAATTGATCACACTATCGTCGCTTGGACAAGATCAAACCCCCATAAAATTGGCGGTCCAATTTAAAAATATTGAATTTGAATTCGGTGAAAATTAAGAGCTCTTTAGGTACAAATTAGGAGCGCTAACGAAAAATAAGCTTGCATTTTTAATTTTTCATTATTTGGTCCTGACCAAAAATTATTACATTGATCTTGGTCTCATTTATCACTCGTGATTAGTGAGCCCAAGATGATAAGTGAGACTTATATGTATATTTCTAAAAATTCATCACGGATGCCATCCTGTTATGGAAATAATATATGAATCGATCTTCGTATTTAGAGAACATACTTTTCAAGCATTATGTATACGCATAATTTATCAATAAAAATACAAAAATATCTCTTTCAAATACATTGTTTCTTTCTGCGCGTTAAACATAAAATTTTATAGGGCATAGTTAACGACATAACGATGAAAAATATTCAAAGAATGAAGTATTTTATGATATATACTTAGATTCGTACATTTATTTCACACTAATTTATGGTAATTTGAATGAAATTATTATACACTTAAAAAAACATTTTTCCTGGTATTAAATTTATTTTAAACTAAGTGGAGGAGAGTTCGTGTTCTTGTTGAAAACGAAATAGGAAAAAAAACTTAAATATTTAACAAATAAGCATATGCTTCAAAAAATTACTAATAACGCATTAAAGTAAAAAAATACAAAAAAAAATTATTTATTTTACTTTGTACACTTGAAAGTAAAATTAATGGCTGGGAGTATTTCAAGTTTTTTAATTTGTTTTGTCTAGAGCAGGCATGGGCAAATGGTGACTAAGAGAAGTCCCTCAGAATTCTGTAACTAAATAACGAGTAAGACAGTGACAACTTAACCAGTGTCAATCAAAAATACGAGTAAGACAGAGAGACAACATTTTTTTTCTACCTGTCTCATTACTATTAGAGAAACTGAGATAGATAGAAGAGTCGTATACCCGCCTCGCTTCCTCCTCTATGAGCAATGCGAACTTGGATAAAGAGCCATACAATAAAGTTTATGGCACACAATAAAATTGTAAAAATGGTGACTTCGACTAAAATTAAGTCGCCCATGCCTGGTCTAGAGGATTTCATAAATAATATTGCCTAATAAAACCGTACCCCGGCAAAAAATGCGTCTACCCCACATTAAAAGGGCGAGATCCACAATTTTAATATTTTGTATTGAAAAAATCATCGCAGTCAATATGTCCATCAGAAACAGAAAATAACTTTCTTTTTGTATTAGAAATATAGTTGTATTTTATATATTTTTTCTCTAGCCTGTTTTTCTGTCACATCGAGAGATCTTCCTTATTCCTTTATCAATTTCCATAATTTAACCCTTATTTGAAAGCTTATCGTGCTGACTAATCACGAAAAATAGACTCGCGGCCTAAAAATGTACCACTTAGGGAAAAACAGGTTAAAGAAATTGTTGTTATGTTAAGATTTAATTTTGTTCAGTATGTAATTCGTATATCATATCTGTACTAAAATTGCCTATAAATAAAAAGAAAGTAAATTACTGTTGATATTTATCACTTACTCTACCTAACCTAATCTACTACCTTATAATATTAAAATTATCTTACAGTTATGCTAAAACTAAGTACTTAATACTTAATTTTCGTTATATATATGATTGCAGGCTGTTAGAAAACATATCCTTTTTTATTAGATTTTAAGTTACCTTCCAAAAACTGTGTCCTCAATTATCTCATTCAGGGCAAACCTTCCAAAAACAAAACATGACCTGCTCCCGAGAGGTATAGGAAATTATCAAGGCATTAGACTTTCTTGGCAACTACCTGGCTTCGAAAGGCAAACAGTCCACTACTTGTAGACATATTTTATTGATAGTAAGTCTTAGTCATCGACACCTACGTAAGACGGTACTACGTAAGAAGCTTAGAATACCCATAGTTCATCTCCAAAACTCATCTCGCAAAAGATGAAGTTCAGAATACTCCGCTCAAATATTCCGCACCGGACATCATATAGGCCTAATAGATATATACCTTAAGGACCTCAAGATACATTCTTTTTACAACGCTTATTAACACAAACACTCGTTATTCGAGATTCGCCTTTTTTGCTATTTAATTAAAAAAGTTTTTTTTTATAGTGTCAGAAGGTAAGCAGTCAATGATTAATCTTTCAATGATTAATACGACTCATCGGATTTTTCTTAGTTTAGCACCACAAAACGTAAAAATTCAAAATATTTACTACACTTAGCCAAGTTATACTTACTTATTAGTAATTACGAATAATTATTGATTCATGGATTATAAAATCAGATGAAGTTGAAATTTTATGGGTTTTTTTTTAACACCCTGGAATACCGTTATTCATCCCTTTCCTCTAAGCACATAAACATTAAGCACCAGCTGTTTTAAGAAATATATTACAACTCGATATCATTTAAATGGCAAATACCTAAAGTTTTGTAGTGGGGTGAGTCGAGTTCATGTAATTTACATACTATTTGCTCGTTAACCAACCTGTAGATCACCAGAATTTAAGATGATTATGCAAAACCACTTTTTACAATTTGTTTTTAAATATCTAATAAGTATTGAAATTCCTGAATAATCAAGATTAAACATTTGTTTCAAATCATAATCAGCTTAAGATTAAAAAAAAAAACTTTTATATCAACGTCAAAGTAAAATTCTCAAATTCGTGAACACAACATTAGCTGAATACTCATGTCATTAAACTCGTTGTTATGTAAAACAAAATGCAACACTTCCTGGTGTGAAATAAAAAACTTATCAAAATATTTACAAAAATTTAAAATTCATCTTTAATGCTTCTTGAGAAAAAAACAAGTGTACTTTTCTTTGTTCTTACAGAAAGAAATTCACAGAAGATGCGTACTTTTAAATCTACCGCGTTTTTTTCTCTTATTTACATTTCGTCACAGTAATAACACTATCTGTCAAATTAATATAAACCAAAAGATTACACAAAATCATTATCACATCTCTCAACTAGTAATTAAATGCTTGTGTTGAGAGTTCAAGGCTAAAATAAAAAAATAATATAACCTCTCTCATTGCATTCAAACAACTAAACACCGGTAAAAAGTTTATCGATAAAATTATTTACTTTTTAATACATAAAATAGAATCTTACCTATGAAAAAAAATTCCACATCATTTGAAATAACAGGTTACACTTTTTTTTTTTTAATTCAAAACACAGAAAAGTCTTTATGCACTTTTTATTTCACTATTAAAAGTACTATTTATTTTTAGAAAATCATGCACATAAAAAAATCTCAATCAACAACTGTTTCTATTAGATACATTCAAAACAAATCTAAGTCATTTGTCAAACGAAATAAAAATTTTTAATTAAAACTGTCAATTTACAAATCGTTAACACAAGTAATAAAACTTTTCCACTTAATGTAAATAAACAAAAAACATTTTAATGTTAAACACGCGTGTTTAGAAGGGAAAAAATCGTCAATTTAACAAAGTTTGTGTATATGACAATGTGATTATTTTTAATCGGTACGGTGTGTTACTACATCACCGTAAGAATTTCAACTAAAACATACTCTCAGAGAATATTTTAGACATACTATACTACATACAACGGACTTACTACTTCTCGACCTCAACCATAGTCGAATGAAGTGAATGCTCGCGCACATCTAAAATAACCATTGAAAAGTCCGTCTTCCGATTATTATTTGTATTTATGTATGTCTATAGACAACGCGGATAGAGAGACTCCATTTATTTAAAAAAAAAAAAATGTTGTTGTGTTTTGTATATTAAATTGAATCATATGCGAATTGTACCGAACATTTTAACCGGCATTACTTCGATATTTTTCGTTATTTTTTTTTATTAAATTTTTATACATATTTTATAATAATGAAATTGATAAAATAATTATTAAATAGAATAAATAATGATACTTTTTTTTTTTTTTTTTTAAATTAGAATCAATTTGATGAAGATAAATTAAACAGTGAAAACAAACAATTAACTGAGTAAATTGTTGAAAAGCCATGTATAGACAATGTCGATTACTCTGTCACATTACACATACATACATTTCACACACATATATGTGATATACTCATATAATACTACAATTTGCGCATAATATGCGCTCTCACGGGTAAACAGTGATGTTTATGAAAAAATGTTGGATACAAAAGTTGTTTATTTTTTTATAAGGAACATTTTTTACATTTAAACTTTTGTTCTATCTCTAACGGTTTACAAGAAGAGTCTTACGGACCCAAGACCCAATTGACCTATGTTGCTCATTTACGAACTCGACTTCACTTTTTACGTTCTCAGGACGCTATAAAATAATTTCAACTTGATATCTCTTTTTGTTTTTGAGTAATCGTGATGGCAGACGGACAGACAGACGACAGGCAGACAGATAATTGGAAATGGACTAATTAGGTGGTTTTAATGAACAACTATACCAAAATTTTGTTCATAGTATCAATATTTTTAAGTGTTAAAAACTTGGGACTGAACTTAGTATACCTTGGTATATTTCATATACATGGTATATAAATGTATTTTTGTATGCTAATTAATTATTGCCGGTAAAATAGATAGATACATTATAATTAAAGTACTCGTACCACTCTTAATTATAGCACCGGAGCCGTGGACGAGAAAGGGCATGAATATTTTATTATACGTTAATTCAAGTGTGGAAAACATTCACGACCATTTCCCCTAACCCAGCTCTAGTACTATTAAGTAAATAACAATAAATTATATTATGGACCACGTGGATAAATAATAATAATGAGACATCATTATTTATTAGTCATCAAATAAATTCATTTCAGTTTCAATTATATATTTTGTTCAGAACAAACGGAATCAAGAAGTAGCACTGTTTAATTATTTAAGCATTGTTTAAGAGTTTCAAAAATAAAAATAAACAATTTAATTAATCAAAAACCTGACTGCGTTAAATCAAATCTGAAAAGAAAAAAACAAATGCAGTAGTTTACATAGCTACTTTAACAGTCGGGGCTCATTATTGCGAAGATTTTAGCCAGTCTAAGTTTTAATGGGCCCCGACTTTTAAATTGTTTATTTTATTTTAGACTTTTTAGTGTCTCAGCACTAAAAAAACCCTATTATTATACTATATAAAACTTTTTTAACCAATTTATTATTTCCAATTAATTTTAAACATATAACTTGTATATATTTTTGTAATCCCCTTTAACTTCTTGTTTTCGATATCGTACAACTCGATACGGTTGGTTAATTTTTCATGAACCCTGAGCCCCCCCCCCCTTGAATCCGCGCCTGTTTGCGTAAGGAACATTTTTTGTCTCTTGAATGTTTTTTCCTTATTTCATGCGGCTTAACCAATGAATGTATTTCATGCAATGAAACTTTTTGAAACACATTTTAATATGTGTCGCATGCGAGTTTTTGGCTGCAGTAGTTTCTAACTGATTTGCAAACTTAAATTAATGTCGAGTGAAGAAGGGGCGGGGGGGGGGCTTTATAAATTATGTTCCGGCCTACTTTTACTAACTCATTAACTCAACGCATCCTATTATTCACTATCCATTCTGTGTTAAAACGAATGTTAAATATTAGTCCACCTATCTTTCTACGGAGCCCTAAAAAAAATTAAAGAAGAGTCAAATATGTTTTTTAGATAGTTTTTATTTTTTTAAAATAAAACCATTGAAAAGTAATTCTGAAAGAGAAATTTTTTTGATACTGTTTATTTGATTTGCTGATTATATTAAATATAGAATTTACTTTCGCTATTACATGAATAAAAATCAATTAATTTTATTGAAGTGCTTACTTTACTATTGAAATTATTTACATACCTATCTAAAAAAATCAAAAGTATGTAATTAACATACTTTGATTGTTTTCTTTTTACCGATCAAATAGAAAATAATTTAGGATTCAACAATGAACTAAAAAATTGATGAAACTCGGTGGGTGGGGTAATTTTGATCCAAAAAGAATAAAAATCAGGTTATTTTAATGATTGGATGCAGAATTTCTGAGATATGGCATTATTTTAATCGATTTTAGGTCGTATCTCAAAAACTATTCGACCAGTCAACAAATGCACCCGATTTTTGAACTTTTTGGGTCAAAATTACCTTATACACTGAGTTTTATCGAAATTGGAGATACAAAAAATCCATATCATAATTTGTATTCCGAATCGTCGGGAAGCATCCTTCTCTAGATACGAAGTGTTAAAATTTTGGGGAAAAAGGATATTATTATGGATTTTGTTCCATAACCTAATTTTGACACAGCATAAGCTAATTTGTCACACAGAATAAGTTGAGGACCCTTCGGAGGATGAGTAATTGAATTATATACTTATATTATTCGTTGTTTATCCATGATTAGTAAATTGGCTCCTTGAATAAAAAAATAAAGAGAAACATTTCATAAAATAAAAGATTAAAGACACTAGTTTTAGCAATATCCCGGCATCATTAGTGATCTAACAATTATGATAGCGCCGGATCTTTCTCAATTTATAAAGAGAGTATAAAATGTTATTTTATTTCACTATGATGAAATGATCATTAGATTCCATCACATAAAGGTATACCTATTAAATAATTTTAACTAATGTCTGCTAATATTGACCTCTCTTTTATATTAATTTCATCATCATATGTTTCATCAAAAACTGGTTTGTAATATATTTTTTGCACACATTTGTAACATGTGTGATTTAAACAGGGAGTTTGTTAAAAACCATAGGTGAAATTAACAAAAATGTAAAAATCATTTTAGAATGCTATGAAATTTCGATCAAAGATTCCTTTAAGATCGTCAAGAGTAATAAGCTAAGTCAAGATAAATGCCATGCATGATTTTGTTAAGGCGGTTGTCTCCGTACAATATTGTAAAAATGTTGTGTACTATATGAACAACATCTTTCGTACACAGGGTAAGTTGACATAGGCTTGAAACTCGATAAATAAACTTTAGTGAAGAAAATTCTTCAAACGAAAAATGTTAGTTTCAAAGGCACACATCTTATACCGGCATCGAATTCGATCTAACTTTTCAGGTTCAATTAAAACCTCACTCTTTTTAATCAATAACAACTTTTTAATTTACAATGTTCATTTTTCGCTTACCAGTAATGGAGTAAAGTGAGCTTTTCATTAATCTTGAAAACCTAAGTTAATTTTAATGATACGTAAGATATGCGTCTACACATCCAATATTTTTCGCTTGAAGCATTTATTTCTAGTTTCATGCATATATCAACTTTAAAAGACACTCTGACATAGTCAAATAAAGTATTCTTTTTAACTCAAATTTGCATACTAAAAACGCGATATATTCTCGTAGTCAATCATCTGTATTCTCGTATTAAAGTCTGTATTATAATAATTTCTCTCTTCAACTACTTATACTCTAAATATAAATGTTTCTGTTCAACAATATTTAATAACTGAGTAATGACATCTCAAAAATAAAATGGTTAATTTCTTTTCTTCAAAATAGCGAGACAACAGCCTGAATTATCGTTATTCTTGTTAATCAAGATGATTTTATTAACCATCTTTATTTCACAGTTATAATTAAGTTTACGCTTGATTTTAATCGACTTCCTCAAGTTCTACTATAATCCTGCATCTTCAAAATTTGATACGATTGAGCAAATACTTTAAGTCCTTATTGTTTTTTAATACTTGCAGAAACTCTAACTTATGTCTATGTAATACCATATCTGTAATACTTTTCAAACTTTCAATATTAAAAAGTAAGTACATAATATAAATAAATTTATCATTATATAGTTATTATTATGAAACAAGATATACACAAATTAACTTGATAATATTAAAATAACAGTTATAGTTAATATTATTATTACTTACATATTATCAAAATATGTAATTAACTGGTAATTTAGACAATTATAACTTACTTATTTTAATGTATAATTATTTTAATTATATAATTAATTGTCTATCATATTTCTAATGCCCGATATCCCTTTTTTGTTAAGTGAATTGGAATATATTGACTGCATTCATTGGAAAAGCGGATTATAAGCGGTCGCATCATACTTTATAGTCTAAGATCCCGACCTGAGTCGATCTATCCTCATCGAATTTTCTTATGAAAGCAGCATTTTATACACGGTATGCATAATTATAGCGCCATAGTCATAAGTGCTCATTTAACCATTAGCCTCTTATTATAATACTAGCAGATACCCACCCACTTTGCTGGAAAATTTCTCCTTTTTAAAACAAAGACTATCACATTATAGCCCTCAATTATCCTTCCTTTTGTTCACATTTTTATGGATTTTAACTTTTCGGTGGGGAACACTAACCTTTTTTGAAAATAAGTTTTGCCCATGATCCTCGCTGTTGTAACTTTCTATAGGTCCAATCATTAAATCAACCCGATTGTTATACTTTTTGGACCAAAGTTACTCCATCCACTGAATTTCATCAAATTCCAAAACAAAAATTTTAAATAATAAAACTAAACCGACATTATTGAAATAGTTTTGTAAATAATATCATTAGTATTTATATTTGCAAAGAAAAAATTTAGTCAGAGAGTAAACGTAAACATTAAACGATTTTATTATATAGTTCTTTTCTTTTCTTACAATAAATTTTTAGGTATATTTTGGAATTCTACTTGGAATTCTAGGTGCTATTCATTATTTACGTACGCATTTTGGGGGAAGAGAGGGTTTAAAAAATCTATTCAGGTGCTTATGTGGAGCAAGGGAGGGGGGGGGAGGTAAACCCATTCTTACGTAAAATTTTTGTTGAAATTTAATATTAGAAATAATGTATGTATATTGCGAACCAAGTCTTTCTAAGTCTAAGTGCTAAAGAATAAAAATCTTTAATTTACGTCAAACTGTGAGTTTGAGTTTAACTGATCCTTTTCTAACAACGTTTTATTATTCGGCAAAACAAAATTGAATCTTACGTAAGATGGGAGAGGACAGGGCCGGATTAACAAGTAGGCAGAATAGGCAGTTGCCTGGGGCCCCCGATTTTAGGGGGCCCCCGAAAAATGAAAAAGACTTCTAAAATTTTCTTACAAACATAAAATTCTAGAGAGTGAAAGAAAAATATAATCAGAACTTGTAATATTTGGGGTTGCGCAGGGACAAATAGGACACAACTAAACAACGTACAGGATAATTTAGAAATTTAATTAAGAATTAATATACATAGAAAAATGTTCGTATTAAAGTTCATCAATATTCATGAAATAAAATCACATCAGTGTTCATACTAAATTAACGCATGTAATACAGTTTAGATACGCTGCTATACAACAACCTATTGGAATTATGCAACCTATTAGGCTTATGGAACTCTATTTTGACTGCTATGCGTTCAGTGAGTAAGTCATTGCAAAGTGAAAAAGCAGATTTGCAAACGTGTGCTTTTTTGTACGGATCGTTAGAAGAGAGTTTAGTTTCATTCCGTGAAAAGTTCAATGATTTCGAGGAAAAAACAAAACAATTATTACCTGGTGTAGGTTATACAGAAATCGTAAAACGTACTCGTCGTAGAAAAAAACAACCTAATGACGGAAATGCTCCAGAAGTAGAATTTTCGCCTCGCGATGATTTTAGGACAAAAGGTTTCCTCGAAATCATCGACAATCTTCACAGTGAAATCAAACGACGTGCAAAAGTGTATATGGAAGTTTCAGAGAGATTTGCATTTCTCATCAACTTTTCTCTAAGTGATGGAGACCTCCACGAAGCTATAAATAACTTAGTTCGTTTTTATTCTAGAGATTTGGAAGAATTTTTTATTGAAATGAAACAATTCCAAAGTTACGTGAACTCCAGATACACTGATGCACAAAAAACTCATAGTCATTTGTATAAGATTCTAATGGAAGATCAATTAGCCGATGTATTTCCTAACACAGAAATAGCTCTTCGGATTTTTTTAACATTAATGATCACAAATTGTTCTGCCGAACGATCCTTCTCGCAATTAAAAAGAATCAAAGCTGCTGAAAGAGCTACAACGCGACAAGAGCGACTCGAGATGTTAGGTATACTTTGCATTGAGTCAGATTTATTGAACAAAATCGATACTGATGATATAATTGATGAATTTGCCGAAAACAAATGTAGAAAACGACATGTTTAAAATGTAGATAGTAATTTTATTGATATTATTACATTGGGACAATAAAATTTTTATGAAAGATAAAAGTTTGTATTTTTTAATCGAAAAAAGAAGGGAACGGACGTGAAAAAAAGGGCCCCCAAATTGATGGTTGCCTAGGGCCCCGTTGAGGGTTAATCCGGCCCTGGGAGAGGATGAGGGGTTTGAGAAATCTTATATGTGCTTACGTGGGGGGGGGGTATTTTTTAACACACATTTACACCGTATCATAGGATACGGTGTAAATATATATTGCTATATGATACTAATAGCAAAAAGGAGTGTTGCAGCCATTGGCCGCATTTTTCTATAAATGAGACTGCCAAAATGAAGGGAGTTGACAAAAATTGTTTACAGAAAGTCTCATGATGATGAAATTAATAACTTCTAAGCTTTCCAGAGATTCAAAATGACTTCAATTAATTGCTTGAATATTTCCGTTACCATATTCAAAAAATATTTACTTTGATCCGATTTTAAAAATTCAAAAACTTTTTGGATACACGAAAAACTTTGTAGAACATTTTTCTTGTGCATTCTATTTACATACACACACACACACACGATTATAATAACTTCCTCTGGGAAGTTAAAAAAAGTATTCAACCCCCGGCCAGTATGTTAGATACCCTTGGCGAGGGTAGGTTAAAAGCCTCGGCTTCACACATACACCATGAAATTCAATTATCTGTCCTATTCACATTGGTATGTTTGTTGAATCTTAAACTAAAAATACATTTTGTGACTAAAGTATGTAGATAAAATAATTAGTTATTTAAATGAATGTTTTTATATAATTATGTTAATTACTTGCGGTTTTAATTTTTTTTTAAATATTATTTGTTAGATATTTGTTAAATTATCAATTGCATCCTTTCCACGTTAGCTAAATATGTACATCAGGTTAATTAAATAATATAAATAAAAAAGAATCCCATTGAATATAATTAAATTTTAGTTTTTCCAGTTCAATAGGCATAAAAACGAAAGTTTGTTTATTCAATTAAAACATTTAATTTTAATTTCATTTAATATTTAAATTAAATGATATTTAAGATGTTGTTTGTCACAAAATCGCCGACATTTTTTGTAACTCGATCTTGGATTTTCATTTCAATCCTAGCGTTTGATCAATAAAGAAGCGCTCAATTTGTGCATCAAATACGACTGTCAAAGTTGGAATATACCATGTTACTAGCTTGAAAAATTTTAACATTGATAGGCCTGCACAAAAGTTTTGTTTAACATTTAACCGATATTTTGATCACAACAAAGTTTTTATATCTAACAATAAGTTTCAAACTAAAGTACAGTTTACGTTGGTACGGTGAATTGATTTTTACCATGTACATATGTAATATATTAAGGTATACTAAATTTAGTTCTTAGTTTGTAGGGCTTAAATGCCACGAACAAAATTTTGGTATAGACGTTCATAAAATCACCTAAAGAGTCAGGTTCGCTTTCAGTTTGTCTGTCTGTTTGTCTGTGATCACGATTACTCAAAAAAAAAGCGTATTATCAAGCTAAAATCTGTAGTGCGCTTAGAAAGTAGCTTGCTTAGGACGTAAAAAGTGAGTTTGAGTTCGTTAATAACAACATAAAAAAGTTTAAATCTAAATAACGTTCCGTATAATAAAATAAACAACTCTTGTTTGAAAATTTTTTTTCGTAAACATCACTGGTTTTTCATCAGGGTGCAAATCTGGTTAGAACATTATATAGCATGTATTATATGAGAATATCAGTTATATGTGTGTGACACCACAGTCGTGTTATATATACACGATTGTGGCTAGCAATATGAGTGACTGTCTTTCCTTACATGACGTAATCAATCTGTCTGTGTATTTCAACAATTAACTCAGTCAATTGTTTGTTTTCACTTGCTATTTCAAATTTTAAAATGTAAATAATTCTGGTCGAAAGACCTTACATAAAGAACGAATCGATTGACCTTAGGATAATTAATTTTTGAAAAAACATAAAAACAGTTTTCATACATTGTTTTTACCTCTTTTATAATAAAATTAAAATAAAACATGTGAAAACACACAATTGACTGAGTTAATTGTTGAAATACCATGTATGGACAGTATTGATTACTCTGTCACATTACACATGCATACATGTTACACATATATAACTGATACTCCCATATAATACATAATATACAATTTGCGCATAATTTGCGCTCTCTTATTAATGTTTACGAAAAAATGTTTCAAACAAAAGTTGTTTATTTTTTTATAAGGAACATTGTTTACATTTAAACTTTTGTTCTATCTCTAACAGTTTACAAGATGGGTCCTACGGACACAAGACTCAATTGACCCTATGTTGCTCATTTACGAACTCGACCTCACTTTTTACGTTCTAAGTACGCTATAAAAATTTCAGCTTAATATTTCTTTTCGTTTTTGAGTAATCTTGACGACAGATGGACGGACAACCGAAAATGGACTAATTAGATAATTCTATGAACACCTATACCAAATTTTTTTTCGTAGCATCAATGTTTTTAAGCTTTACAAACTTGGGACTAAGCTAAATATACTATGTAAATTTCATATATACATGGTATAATAACTTATAAAATCTGTTAACTTAAAGTATTTTATTTTATAATACAGACAAAAGAAAGAGGAAAATCATTTCACCTTTCTTAAATTTCTTTTCCTCGCATAATAATAATAATAAGCTTTTTTTGTCGGAACAGAGACAGAGCAACAATCTACGGAGAGAAGAATGGTTAATAATAAGGTATACATACAGGTATATATACCGTATATCACATTGACTAGAAGGATATATACGACATATACGAAACCATACCAAAAATATCATATAAACTGAACATTGTAATCATATCCACGCTCGTTCAGAACAAATTATGTTCAGCATGAATGATTTTGTTCATATATGTATACAATGCATAGTGGAGCATAAAGCTCTTTTTAAAATTTACACATACATTCAAACAGATTTAGACTTGTTTGTAGTGGTAAAAAAGGAATTTTCGATAATGTCTTAAATGTCTAGTCTAACCAAATAATATATGAAAGTAAAACATTTAGAGTTTCAATTTTAATTAATTTCAGCTACAAGTGAAATTTGGACTTCGCACAAATTAGATGTAATCTGCATTTCTGTCAAACTTTTCCAAATTTTGGCAAATGATAGTTTAAGTCATCCTAAAGAAAAGTTCCCATGGCCACAAGTCATGAAAATAACAGGATTTCATGTTATAGCTAAATTCAAGTTGGAAAATGTACTTATTTGTATAATATATGCCTATGTGTGTATAGGCAAATACATATACAGATACGTATAACTACATGCGTACGTGTGTTTTTTAATATAAGGGTGTTGTTTTTTAATTCTTGTTTTTTTGAAGAATATGTTACGAAATTCAAAAAAGAAGCGGTGTTAAATGTTCAGTGGATCAATAATATGAATTGTTAAGAGCAATATTTTCAGCTATGACACGTACCTGATTTTTGACAATTAAATTACAATAATTTTTTTGATATAAATGAGTACATTTTCCAATTTTAATTTAGCGATAACTTGAAGTCCTGTTATTTTCATGACTTGTGACCAGGGGAACTTTTATTCAGACTAACTTAAACTATCATTCGCCAATATTTGAAAAAGTTTGACCGCAATGCAGATTATATATAACTTGTGCGAGGTCTTTTGCAAAATTTTAAAAATCCCCTAAAAATTTTCGGGTACGGAACCCTAAACTCGTACTTGAAACTTATCTATGAACACTCTCTATTAAATTATTTTTTTCCTTAAAGACTCTTCCAAGTTGAGCCGATTTTGAAGATCAAAGCCAATTTTTTAGTTTTTTCTGTTTAGGTGCTACGATGCCACAGACAGACAGACACACATACATAGCGGTCAAACTTATAACACTCCTTCAGAAGCATTTTTCCAATCGAAAATTAATCATGCCCAATGACGAATTTTGCCGGGTCTAATAAGACTTTCTGAATTTTACTTTTTGATACCAACATATAACAATAAGTACATGAAATAATATGGAATGCCGTCATATTATATAAGAAAGACAAAAAAGGATTTTCAAAGGAAGAATGAATGACTTCGAATACAAGTATTAGCAACACAGTACTGAGAGTACAGTACGATACGTGTATATCAAGTACTTGCTACTTATTTTGCTGTTTATCATGTGAATGTCAACCAACCCAAAAAGACATTCTTATCATTATCGTTTGCGTTCGTCATATATGATTCAACACAGACTTTTATATATTTATTAGAGTTAAAGACTGACATACATACATAATAACATAGAATGAGACTAACTCGAATAGCAAAGTAGCACATTTGTATTTAGTCAAAATGACTTTACAAGACTTAACAAAGTGTTTGTTGTGTGTTCATTCATTGACTAAGTTTTGTAGTAAAAGTACTTATTATATTGCATTATAATATACACTACAATATGCATACAATAGAAAATCTTTATAGAGGAAATCTAGGATTTATGTCACTTTTTAACCCTCCGAACTAAAAAAAGGGGTGTTATAAGTTAGACCGCTGTGTGTGTGTATGTCTGTGTGTTTGTCTGTCTGTGGCATCGTAGCGCCTGAATTAATGAACCGATTTTAATTTTTTTGGTTTCATTTGAAAGGTAATTTAACGGAGAGTTTTCTTAGCTATGTTTCAAGTGCGGCAAATGCATGACATATAAATAATTACTATGGAAATGAATGGTCACATAAACCTGGTTCAATTCATTTTGAAAAGTGAAATAATTAGGTAATTTAAAATAATAATTCAAAAGAACAAAGTCAACTCAAATATTTAAATTTCAATTAAAATATTTCCAAAATGGGTCCCAAAAAATGATAGCTCTCTAAGTATCCTTTTTATCTCATCTTATGGCCTTGACCATTACTTTGATATTGATTTCAGAAAGAGTGTTATAAGTTTGAAGTGTTTGTCTGTGCGTCTGTGTGTTTTGCAGTGGCAGAACATTTTATAGCAAAGTTTTCAAAAATCGGTTTACAAGGAACAAATCGCATTTGTAGGGGGTTTTTAAAATTTTGTAAATTTCACTTGTTCAAACTGTGTAAGTGAAAATTTTATACAAAGAATTCGTGAAAATTTACTTGAATAATTACTTATGAAAATTTACTTATTATTATTTAATTCTTTATGAACTCAAAAATATTGGTTTCATAATTTAATGGATTTTTAGTTTTTGTGCGGAACCTTAATTTCTTTGAAAATAAAATATAGCTAACGTTACTTGCTGATGATGCAGCATTCGATAAGTGAAAGAACTTTTAAAATCGATTAAGTAGTGAACTCAAATTTTATATATATTTTCATACAAACTTGCATCCTCTATTTCACCCTTTTAGAGGATAAATTTACAGTATAAAATCAATATTTTCTCAAAATTCCCTATCATTTGCGATTCAGGCTGGGCGTCAATGTATCAGTCGCGACCATGTTTTTCCCCCTCCAGATTATTTTCCCAATCTGAAATATTTCTAATTTTAAATAATATACAAAAAGAATCATCAAAATCGCAGCTGTCATTGAAGACTCCCGACTAAAAACATTCATTGATGAGACTATTGATTGAATTTAGTTTTGTTATTTCCTCTATATCCTCTTCAGATTCATTTAAGGAATTGTATACAACATTACATGTACTACACCACGTAAAGTTGAATTGTATAAAGCTATTTCTTAGAAAAACCACCAACCTCCAAAGAACCACTTTACTTTAAATATCTTCTATTATTATTCAACAGCAGCATACTATATAATATTTTACCCCATATGTATGTGTATGTAACTGTGATGCATATATTAAAATATATTCTTTAGCTTGCTTGAATCGTTGCGAATATTTCACACTTTCAGAGAATGAGACGGCAATGACATTCTTATTTGATATAATAAATAATAGGTAATAATATACCGGTAATATTCATATATTTAAACGATTTCAATTCAACGTTCTGTTGTTATATAATACTAGAGTGATACTCACCCACTTTGCTGGGTTTAAAAGTAAAGATTGATAAAGATTGCTCTCGCTTATCCCCATTCTATAACACTCGAAATAATGGTAAGGATTGTTTTACACAGGTAAAACATATGTATGGTTTTATAGTCGTAATTATTCATTGACTATATCAGAAAAGATGGCCATGAAATATTTTAGATTGACCATTTTTACAAAAATCTGTAATTTATGGTAATGTCAAATGATAACTTTTACAAAAATCTGTAATTTATGGTAATGTCAAATTAAATTAATTTTTAAATTTTTTTTGTTTTTTTATTAATATATATCTCATGAGTTATTCTGATATATCAGATATATTGCTGTACAATTTCATTAAAAACCATTCGCTAGTTCTAGCGTGAAAGCGTAACAAACAAACATGCTTACTTTCGCATTTATAATATATAGAGATTAAAGTATGAATGATTTGAAATATAAACTATCTAAGACCAATAACAGTTCTTAGAAAAAACTGGATTTTTAGTTGAAAATTAGTGTCCGACCGAAACTGGAATTTCTAACGAAACCGGTATTATTTTTTATACTTAAACGGATAGTTAACACGTGTTAAATCAAATAAAAACAAGTGAAAACAAACAATTGACTGAGTTAATTGTTGAAATACCATATATAGACTGTGTTGGTTACACCGTCTATACAAATACATACATATCACACATACATATCTGATATTCCCATATTAATACATACTATAAAATTTGCACCTAATTACCGCCCTCGTGGGTAAACAGTGATGTTTACAAGAAAACGTATCAAACAAAAGTTGTTTATTTGTTTATAAGGAATTTTTTTTACACTTGAACTTTTGTTCTATCTCTAACGTTTGCATGACCTAAATGACCTATGTCGGTCATTTACGAACTCCACCTTACTTTTTACGTCCTCAGCATCAATATTTTTAAACGTTACAAATTTGGAACTAAACTTAGTACACCTTAGGATATTTCATTCATATACTAGGTATAACAATAATTGAAATATCTGAAAAATAAATATTAATAAATTCTTAAAATTTTAAACAATATTTATTGAATAACTATTTTATTATTGAATAAAAAACAATCCAATGAATAAATAATAAATAAACAAAAATCATGATTTTTTTTTATCACAAATATTAATTTATTCAATTGATAGATATTTATTGAAATATATAAAATAATATTATTTTATTATTATTTGGTATATATAAAATATAAAACAATATATCATATAATTGCATAAATATTTAGAATAATAATAATCATAACAATAATAATTATAAATAAAATTATTATTAAATTTCAATAGAGTTTTCTACATACATGAGTTTTGCTATTCTATGCGCTTTATATATTTTGTATGCTGTGTGTTACGTTGCGTTGGAGTCATGCTGCACTTCATTAAAATGGTAATTTTTGTGGTTAACACAAACAAAATATTATCAAATAAATTGTTATCATTACAATAACTAACTATAAAACACATTTTATGTAATAATAAGTTTGATGTGGTAATTAAATATTCGTTGCTGTTAAAATTATAATTATTAATTATAAGCAAAACTTCATTTCCAAAATTGAACGGATCAAAGTAGGCAGTTTAAAAAAAATCCGCTTCCTCCATTGTAGGTGGATATGTATCATGCAAAAGTATCGTGAAGGTTTAATAATTTAAAATATCAAAAAAAAATCGGAACGCCTCATCTACTTCAAATGCCTATTTTTCGGTTCATTCTTGATATTAAGCGCCTCAAGCGTTTACCAATAGTCGGGTATGACTCGGGTTACTCATAGATAGCAAGCTTTACAATAAAAGCTTGTCCCTTAAAATCCCCCTAAAAGTCCCTTTTATAAAATTTTTAATTTAAGGCTAAAAACAAGTTAAAACAAACACTTGACTGTGTTAATTGACGAAATACCATGCATAGACAGTGTTGATTACTCTATCACATTACACATACATACATGTCACACATATATAACTAATATAACTGATATTCCCATATAATACATACTATACAATTTACCCCTAATTTGCTGCCTCACATTTACGAAAAAAATGTAGCAAACAAAAGTTGTTTTATTTTTTATAAAAAACATTTTTTACATTTAAAATTTTGTTCTATCTCTAACGGATTACAAGATCCAAGACCCAATTGACCTATGTTGCTCATTTACGAACTCAATCTCACTTTTTACGTATTTAATACGCTGTAAAAATTTCAGCATGATCCTTTTTCGTTTTTGCGTTATCGTGTTGACAAAATCGTGTTGAGTTGTCGTGTGCATGCAAAATTTCAGCTCAATCGGAAACCGGGAAGTGGATCAAATTTGACTTGCAAGACAGACAACGGGACAGGTGAAACTAAATAAAAGCTTGTAAAAATTGCAAAAATCTGAGGCGGAAAAAATTCATTTTTCATTAGGTACTAAATTCAAGAATTGTTCACACAAACGTATTCACGTTTTTTTACAACATTTGAATGCGGAAGCGGGAACAAGCTAAGCTGAACCAAAAATCGTCCTCCATTGAACATATCTTATCTAATTCTACTTTGCATTATACTATGTATTATTCCATCCTTTTTTTACCCTCACGAGTACTGCATAATTCCTCACGGGTGGAGCTAGTTGTACATAAAACAATGATATAGTAATAGTGAAACTTTAATGAATTTTATATGCAATTATTATTACTAAAAACAGTGATACACAATCAAATTTGACCTGCATATTTTGAATACTATTACTATTTATTTACATTGCAATTTTATATGTGATTTTATCATATTAATAATGTACTTCTGGTAATCATTTTCATGTTATTTTTAAAAGCAAAAAAATTCATGAATAAAACATAATAATTTGATTAATTTAATTAGCTTATAATCGTTTTAACATGATATAACTATTAACTGAGTGTTCTAAGTAAAGATTTCTCTCTTTTTATAGGAAGTGAATTTTCCAGCTATCATTTCTATGTCAGATAAATATAAATAGACTAGCCTGATACCCGCCCATTTCACTGTGCTTAAAAGTGAAAAACACCGCTTTAAAGCCTCCACCACTCTTGATGTGCACAGTTTTCAATTTTGTTAAATATAAAATAATAATAATTCAATGAGTATATCAGAAAAGTTTGCCATGAATGGTTTGACATTTAATATTTTAAATTACAGAATATTTTAATTCATGATTTTGAACCATAAATTACAGATTTCTGTAAAAATTTATAATAGTAAATGTCAGATTAAATTTTGTTTTTTTAATTTTTTTTTAAAAATCTATCGATATAAATTATAGCTCATGTGTTATTCTGAAGTATGAGCTATATTGCTGTACAGTTTCATTAAAATCCATTCGCTAGTTTTTGCGTGAAAGCGTAACAAACAAACAAGCAAACAAACATGCTTACTTTCACATTTATAATATATATATATTGATATTGACAGGGATTTTAAAACATAGTTATTACTAGTTACGACAAAATTTTTCATTCTGGCAACAATAGACTATTAATCTACATTCAGATTTTGAAAAAACTTTTATAATGAAAAAAATAACAATTGGGATTTTGAAAAAAAAAATTAAAATTAATGGGGCGGTTAACTGATCAGACTGTCGCCGCTAGGATAAGAACAAAGTAACAGACTTCACCCACACCATAAATTTAATTGCACATTCGGATGTAGTTTAAAATAAATAAAGATTAAAAAAATAATGACGTTAGTGGTCTCTGTTAGAGTGTATTCTGAGAAACGAATGGTAAACCCTATTATTATTTCTATTTCATTTGAGTTTCAGGTGGATGTATGCAATTTGATTATGCTATATAAGGTAATAAAAGTATAAGGGAATGTACAAGAAAAAAAATAAATATTATATCAATTGAGTATTGAAAACAAAATAGTTTAAAACCAAACAAATATACAATATTTGACGTAATTGTTTGTTTAGTCGATAAAAACCAAGATGGATATATCGCAAAACCTAGTTAAAATAGTTGTAGATATTTGTAACTGAATCTTTTACTAAAGCTTCTCATAGACGTTCAATATATTAATATTATTTAGTCAATTTTTGTTGTTTCTTTTTGATTCGCCTATTGCCCAGACGCCGTTCAAACCGTTCAGTCCAGTACAACCTCTACATGCCGGTTCACGAAAAAATTCAAACGAAGGAAACTGTGGAAACATACACTGTTTGAAACATATAATTTATTTGAGTTAAATCAAATAAACAAAAGATTTCATCTGAAAATGTTGGGTGTTTTCTGACCATACTTTGATTACAAATATATTCTAAAAAGGTCCCAAAACTTTCGTGTTTTGAGAAGAAACCAAGAAAAGAGTTGCGTGTGTTTTTGAACTTTTTATTGAAATTGTGCCATCATATAGTATACAAGAAAGCTTCTGTTGAAGTAGTTGATTTCCTCTTGAGAACGAAAAATCCCACGGGAATGAAATATAATCCAAATAAAAGTAGAAACAAGTGAAATTTACAAAATTAAAAAAACCTCGGACAAATTTTTCGAGTACGAAACCCTAAACTGGCACTTGAAACATATATAAGAACACTCTCCATTAAATTACCTTTTTCCTTAACGCATTTTAAAGATCGTCGCCAAATTTTTTGTTTTTTCGAATACGCAACCCTAATCGCACTTGAAACACAGCTAAGAACACGCTTCGGTAAATTACCTTTCAAACGAAAGCAAAAAAATTAAAATCGGTGCATCCGTTTAGGCGATACGATGCCACAGACAGACAGAGATACACACAGACAGGCACCCACGCATAGCGGTCAAACTTATAACACCCCCTTTTTTAGTTCGGGGGTTTAAAACAATGCTTTCTTATTTTCTTTCTTATTCTTTATTTTTGTAATTTAAATTAAGTTACCAAGTTTGATTTTGCATGTCATTTTTACCCTCCGAACAAAAAGGGGTGTTATAAGTTTGACCGCTATGTGGGTCTGTCTGTGACATCGTAGCGCCTAAATGGATGAACCTATTTGGATTTTTTTTGTTTCGTTTGAAAGGTAATTTAATGGGGAGTGTTCTAAGCTATGTTTCAAACACGAATTTAAGGTTCCGTACCCGAAAAATTTATCGGGGGTTTTTAAAATTTTGTAAATTAAATGCTTTATAATAACAAAAAAATAATATGTATCGATTAAATACTTTTGATTATTTTTAAAACACTCACAAACTTTGATTATTTTATCTAAAGTTTTTAATATTGAAAACAAATTTTCGAAATTTTTTTATTTTTGAAGTTTTGGTGTTTTGGAGTTAAATATTCGTGCCATACACATTACAAAATCAAATACTAAACACGACATGAAACAAGTGAAAACAAACAATTGACTGAGTTAATTGTTGAAATACCATGTATAGTGTTGATTCACATCCCTACAATCTACATACATGTCACTCATACATAACTGATATTCCCATATAAAACATACTATAAAATTTGCGCCTATTTTGCGCCCTCACGGGTAAACAGCTTAATATACCTTGATTATATATTACATATATACACGATATAAAAACATAAAATGTGTATATGGGCTTCTCTAGAAATAAGCTATTTAAAACTTGTAAGTATTTCATTTACAAACTATGTCAAAGAAATATTTCCTAGTTATAATTTCAAGACTGTCATATAAGAAGCAGCTTATGATGGAAGATATTAAGAATCTTATACATATATAAAGTTTCTTCCTATTGTTTTACATAAGTTTGCACAAATGTTCTAGTTTTTCTTCATTCTGTTTCATAATGAAAACCAAACATTATAAGGACTTATATACTAGTTTAGTTTAGTTTAGTTTAGTTTTTCATTTTTTATTTAGTTGGTACTTATGTTTCTGTACAATAAGAGAATCATCGTCATTACTAATTAAAAAAGAATACAACTATTTAATAAATAATAGCTTGAGAAATATAATATTCATTTCAACTCTCTAGATGCCATTTCATAATTTATACATTGCAAAACTTTACAAAATATGGAATATTCATGAAATTTAAATTTGGTTCAAATATTTTTTTTCCGTATCTTTATTGGCTGGACAATTCAACTAAATCATTATTTTAGTAATTAATTAATTATTAATTACTTAAAATTAATTAATAAAAGTACAAATTCAGTGACAAAAATTCAAAATTTCATTTTGTTTTTAAACAGACGTGACATTATACTACTTGGCTTGTCAAATTTGTTGACATACTGTATGGCATTAATTACTTATATTTGGTATGGTATTACATTAATTTCTATTATTCTACGGCTTTTTATTAGAAAACTTAATGATAACGAGTGTAAATTCTATGTTGTAAATTCAAATTTTTTTAAAGTGTAAATTATATATTGAACGGTCACCAATTGACTTATCACGTACTCACGTACTTATACGTAATCAACAGAAAGCGCCAAAGAACTGCGTTTAAATATCTCAAAATTATGATGTATTTTAAATATTTTTTTACACTTAATTACAGCATTTTAAACAGTATTTATTTTTTTTACTTTGTTATAACGGTGTAAACAATGAATTAAAAATATAAAAAAAATACATGAATATTTCCTATTCTTACAAGCCGTTTGTTCAACTTAAATGTATTCATGTTCAAACAGATGAATAAATACTATTAAAAACAAAAAAAATACTTTGGACAATTTTTTCAAGAAATTTATTTTATAGAAGGGTAGAAAAAGGTAAAAGATTAAGCCCTTCTTCTTTAGAATTGCTATATAAAGAAATTAATCGAACAGAAAAGTACTATCTTCCATTTATTATTTAACAAAAAATTTTTCTGGAATAAATTTTTTTAAAACGTAAAACAATAAAATATATCAAAAAAATCATAAAATCCTGCGAAGTGCGAAGAGCAAAAACTGAAATGAAAAACAAATGAAAATAATCAATTGGCTTAATTTAACTATCAACAATTGAGTTAATTGTTGAAACACCCTAAATAGAAAATGTTGAATATCAGTGCTTTCATTATTTTTTTATAAATTAGAAGACTCTAAAAAACCAACATAATTATGGTGAACTCTTTTTGACGAGGGTATATTTTTCAGTCTTCCAGGTGCACCCACTTCAATAAAAGTTTGATCTTAAGTCTCATTACAAAAAGTTGTATATAAATAAATAATATTACTAATAAAGAAATAACTAAGTTCCAAGAAACAACTATTTTGAATTTAATGTGACATGAAGAGAAAACTTGAAGCGAAAACTTTAAAAGCTTCCTGATATTTATTTAATACTTTTTTTGTTTTATATATGCAAGCGAGCAAAAAAAAAATCCCCATTTACTTAATGAAGAAAATTTTTTTTATATGTTGTTTTATTTATGTTTGTTTATAAAAGAAAATTTCTTCTTGTTTTTATTGCAAATTATATTACGAAAATGATTAATGAAGTGAAAATTATGTGTATATACGAATAGATATGTACAGGGGGGCACCCCAAAAAATTAAAAGTATAGCAAAACAGTTTTAAAAAGATCTTGGGAAACACCGATATGTTTTTACGTCGCCATTTTTGGTGACAATCCGATTTATGCAACTCCAACTGTTTGTCCAGAATGACAGCAAGGTGCGTCCACTGGAGCAATGTTTAGTGTTGCCAGTTTATAAATAAACATATATAAATTGGTTTTTTTGAAGTAAATCTAGAAGTGTAGTGGTAAGATTTATGCGAAGGAACTATATGTAGGCAACTATCTCCCTATTATGTCACCTGACAGCAAATACCAGTCAGAAAGTGTTACGACACGCTATGTCAAACACTATTAATGTTGTTTACATGTTAATAGAACGAAGCAGGTTACTTGATTCATTGTCATACAAAAAAAAAATTGTTTTTTTAGAACTTTCTTAGACAAAAATGATTATTTGGAGGGTTTAAAAGGCGTTATGTCATTCAATATGTCATGACAGTATAAAGCGTTATCAAAGTAAATTTTACTGGGTTTTGAAAATAATACATAATGCAAATAGTGTTTTTCTTTAAGAATAATACTTTTTTGGTGTAAATCAGATATTAAGGTAACGTATGAACCAATTTTTCAAGGACAAAAGCCGATTAAAGACGAAGCCTAGACGAAGATTCGAATTGTTCTAATCAAGTGTTTACATTCTAAAATTGCAAACTGCTTATTTAATTTCTTTGTTGCCGAATAAAAATTTATTTGCTAACCTGTGATGTAGCCCAATGTTTTCGTTTATGAGATCCAAACAAACTAATCTTAACGAATCAATAGCACTCATATATTCGCTCGAGCTAAAAAGGTAGCTCTGACCAAGTTCTACGTTGTATAAATAATGGTGCAAGTAGGCTTAGTGGACCATCTTGTACAAAGTTGTTTCTATCCTTGTCTATTATATTTTTTGTCTAATATAAACATAAGTTTTCCGTTTTTGCAGTCAATTTAATATTAGAACATTAATCATTATATAATAATAATATAATAAAAGGTTAATCATTTTGGAACGTTAATTGTGAAGGTTTTATACTTTATATGACAAACAATTTTGTTTTTTACACGTCATAGTTTAAATTATATACTATATTGATTGACATGATTATGTGACAAGCAAAAAATATCGACCTAATTTCATTAGCACGAATCCTGTACTTAAAGTTGTTTTTATCGGTTTCGTCATTTTTAAATGAGCACCTAAATATACTTAAAATCATTGTCAGCAGTCGTGGATGAATTTTTTCTCAGTAACCAGAGGGGTAAAAATCTTGACCGTACTTCGGGATAGTACCGAGATAATATATTTTTCTCACCTCACACGTACTTTGTTTTGGAGAAAATGCGTTTTTGATCCCCTGTTTTAGCATTTGCAACGACCTTTCACACGATAAATTCATATGTATTTTCTGGAAAAAAGATTTTTGGAGTAAATCCTAAGGAAGTTACAATTTTTACATAATAAAACATCATTAGTGGGAAAATCACTAATGACGTCAAATACTCAAAATGGCAGTGAAAATCGGGCATTTGAACAATATTTCATATCAGTTACTATATATCAAATTCTAAATATCTAAATGTATTTATCCAACACCTGCTGAACCCAGTTTAAGCTTGTTATTGTAGTTCTGAGTTTAAAGTTCAAAGTCCTGGATACTTGTGTACTGCCCATCTTAACTCACGAATGTCAAACTAATGCCTATACAAATATTGATCTAAATAACTACATACAAGCCTTAGAAGTCAGTAGCGTTCAACACTGACTATTCGTAAAAATGATAAAATACGCTGTACTGAAATTCGTAAAAAGACTCTGGCTAAAGATGTCGTAAAGATCCTCAAGTTGAGATGGATGGGACATATAGCCCGGATTCTTATTCGGGCTATGACAACACGTACAACATGCTGGACACCGTATGATTGATGCCGTAGTAAGGGTCGTCCAGTGAAACGTTGGCGCGGCGAACTTAATAATTTTGCAGGTGGTCAGTGGGCGAGACCAGCTCTGAATAGGATACAACGGCGTCTGATGAAAGAGGCCTTTGCCCAAACTTGGGATTTTTAGGCATTATTATTAACATTATTATTGTCGTAGTTCTTTTTTAATGCAAAGATTATTGCATTAAATAAAAGATCATTGTATACAATTTCGAACCGTAAAAGTCAATTAAAATGTTCCTTGCTTATTATGGGACATTAGTAAGAACATAGTTATATGAAAATATTCGCCATTTATAGTCAAAACTATAATGAATTCAATATATAATAAATAGGTACATTATAATTGTAATAGCTTTCATTTATATACAAGATAGCATAGTTATGTACTACAAATACAGACAGACATGACGATATAATGTAATAAACGAGACGACTGACTGTTCTTAGAAGTCGTCTTCATATACAAGAACTAGGTGTTGTAAACGATATGAAATTATATCAATTCCTTTGTCATTCAATGACGTGTTGTGTCACAAAGACATATCAGAATCAATACAATTCCAAGAATGACAGACGTATTGAATACGTTTAATACTAAGATTGTGTGGTTGGATGGGTGGTGTATTGGGAACAGTCGTCTTCGATAACAATTTGCTTGAACACAATACTATTGTAAAGAATACAATTTTTTTTTTATTACAAATTTTATTTTGTTAGAGATAGTGTCTTAAATTTCAAAATCCTTGTTGACCTTATCCTCAGTTGTATTTTCTGTACATTTGAATATTCATTCTTTTCTTGAATGCGTCAGTTTGTACCATTTTCCGATGTTGGGCAAGTCTTAAGTTATCGAACGGTTTTTTCTTCGTATCTCTATACATACTACAGAATGTTTTCAGAACTTTTGTTGTACATTTGCCCACTACTCATTATCAATATCATCCTGATTGCAATTAATAAAATTAATGGTTATCCGTAGAAGTCTTGCGCCCATTTAATTTTAAGCTTGTCTGAATTCTTTAAGAGTGGTAGGGTCCGATCTAGCTTAGCCGTCCCAGGAAAAAATAATTTTTGCCACCCTTAGCATTCATATCCTATACAGGGTTTCTTTTTTAAGTTGACATATTCTTGAAATTGGATAAATAAAATTATTCGATCAAAATGATTCAACGAGTTGCCTGGTGATGATGTTTTTTTCTTATCAAAAATGCTGGATAGAGTAAAAGCTGGGAAATGATTTACTTATTGTTTAGCATATCGTTCACTTCTCGAGTCTTTCGCCTCTCGCAACATCACTATTCGCACCGTTCGTGAGTTTTAATGGAGCGTTTCCATGGTAACGATACACTACTTTAATTATAGAATTGTATGGATGCACATATAATTGTAGTATGGATTGCATTTATGACTTACAGTGAAATTTAATTTTATTGTCACACAAATTTAAATAAATAATTATAAATAAAAATAATATTTGTGTAATTTGATTTTCTTATTTTCACAATTTTTAATGCATTAAGTTTAATTAATTAGAGTTTTAATAATTGCAAATTAGTCCAAACAGTCTATTTTATCGACAAAATTTTTCACTGGATGCGCTGGCATCGATTTTATTATCCCTACTATGACTATGCACACAACGAATAGATAATAAACCCTATATAACTACCAAGTATATAAAATTCTGTAATCTGCTCAGCTTGTAAATCCTTTTCTGCCTGACTTTATGTCGCTTAAAAAACTTAAATATGTATTTTGTTTATTTTTCGTTTAAATGTATTATCTCTATGTATATGACAGGCAAGTTATTCTTATCCTTTTTATATAGAGCACATACGTAAGCCCTTCTTAAGGTATATATTTTACAGTATACGTATATGGAGCCATGTCGAGTAACCTTTGAACATAAAAGTAGGTATATTTAAAGATACTAAAAACATCTTCTACATATAAATTATATGCTAAGAACACTATAGAGATTTTCATAATTGAATTTACTTTTCTCAAACAAGGTTTGTTTGCAATATTTACGATGAATAAAATCAAATATCTTGAAAATTAAATACGACAGTTTACCTGAGTGTATATGATGATGATCAAGTTTTTTTGGTGATGAAAATGTTCTGGAAAGGATTTATCAAAATATCTAAAACATATTAATTATTTGCTTGGAAGTTTATTGACTAGATTCTTTTAAAAGTAAAAATTCATTTCTAAAATGTTGAGATGCATATTTAGTTTTCACAAAAATTGTTGGTTTTTTGAAATTGGAATATCATAGTTCACATATAGCACAAAATATAATATCATGAAAATAAAAAAAATTAATGCATCTCTGAAATTTTCCAAAGTTGTTTATTAGGTTGTAAAAATTTAAAAGTCTCGTAAAAAAAGTCGACTTTTCAGGGGCTTACCTAACCAGTATTTTTTTGGAAGGTAGTTGGGGGTTTTAATCTGTTTTTATAAATTATGAAAAATAAGATTTTGCCGTAACTATTTAGTTAACATAAAAATGCATCGCATAAAATATGAATTTGCTAATTGCTTTTTAACCTTCATGAGACCTTCCATGATTATTTCAAGGTCAAACTTTAATAGATTTTATTAGCCTTGGAAACTTTTTAAAAAAAACTGCTTCTCCGGAAGTTCTTGAACTATTCTGTTACTTTTTAATACACTCGATTAAAATGTATACTATTACGAATAAATCTCACTTAACTACTTTTTCGTTTTTTCTATTTTCTTCATTTTAAAATGAAGACAAAATTATTAAAATATAACATGAATTCATCCATAACATTTACTATATACCTTCTTAATAGGTAAGTAAATATTTATTAAACATTATGAGTTTTAACAGCACCAAGTAGCAACCAACCGAGTCAAATAAGGCTGGTAAGTATCGTATTTTATTTTTCAATTCTTACTAACTAAAGTTATCTTGGTATTTAAAATCTATCCATAGTAGGTAAAACCATCATGTATACCCAGGATAATTGTATATTATGTTACCTTTATAACATACACAGACTTCATTAATTATTGAGCATGAAAAATCATTTCTAATTTAAAATTTATAAGTGAATTAATGTGTCCATTTTCAAAGATTCACGTTGATGAAAATATAATTCAGCTGTTATGTGTAAATCATAAAGTATATCTTAAGTACAGGTATAATACTTAAGCACCAGTCTGCGCTCTACCAATCATAATGGCACAATTTTGATATCTGATCACAATTAAATTTGTTATTCGAAGGTATCCCTGTACAGCTGATATGTTGGCGAAAACCATCTGTTGAAATCCACACATAATCGTATATATTTATACCTACCCTTGTAAAATCAGGTACCTATATTCAAGCCAATTTCTTGAAAACCACCGTTTGAAACAGATTTTAACTTGTGCATTCGTTATTAGCCAGGTTATAATTAACTTTTCATGAAAATTGATTCTAATTTTTTGTTATGACTGTCGAAAAATGGTTAAGTTTTTTGCGCGTATCTTGTATGTATGTATGTTTTTGTAAATTTCTTTATAACGTCGTATGTTCCAAACGGCTCGATTGATTTCGACAGTTAAGGTATCGTTATACTTGTCTCAAAAACTCAAGACTCCTTAGATAGATATCAAAATAAAGGAACTTAAAAGAGGATTACAAAAATATATAAATAATATGTTTCAATTTCTTAGAAATTCTAGCAGAAATTTTTTTTTTTCGTTTTCTCGATTTTTTCAAATTTTTGTCTCTCCAATTTCGATAAAATTAGGTAATTTTTTTTACAGTATTTAAGGTAATTTTGACCCATAAAATACAAGAATCGGGTGCATTTGTTGACTTGTTGACTTCCAATGGCGTTCATATGGCTGTGCGTACACTATTGAGTTGATTCTCCTCGTGTATAAGGCACGTTTAATTTACAAGATTTGCGAAACTTGACGCATTTTAGTTTTTCATGAAAAATTTATAAAATCTCTGTATATGAGTATCCCTGTAATAATACTAATAATAATGTAAATGTATGAAAATTTTCATTTTACTTACAGTTAATAATAATTAATAAAGGCATTAAAGTATAATGTATTACCTGGTGAATGTTGTATTATATGCTTGTATGGATATGTGTCTGGAGATATTAACTATGCTTGTATGTGCTTGCTCTATAGTCCAGTTCACAAGTGCTATTTTTTAGAATTCCAGTTCCCCTTCTCCGAAAATTATTACTATGGTGTCATTCATCAATGCGAATTACATCTAGAAATATTAAAAAAATTCCAGGTTAAAAATGGTAATTTATAAACAATTAATTAAAAAACTAAGGAGTTTGATTTTTGCAAAAAATAATACATTTCCTAAAAACATTACTACTCCCGGAACTCTATTACGCCATATTTATCATTCTATTTTGGACGATTCGCTCAATAAAACAAAACACATGTTTAAAACTATTAAATGTGAATTTAAGACTTAATAAAATTTAGGTACTTTTAGGATACCCAACTTTTCTTTTTTTTCTCAACACCTTCTAAGGTCGCTTGGGTTTTTAAACAAAATATTACAATACCTCAAGTATCTTAATCCATTGAGCCGTTTGGAAGATATGATGTAACAAAGAACTTTACAAACAAATATACATACATATAAGAGCCGCGTGAAAAACATACCCAATCCTTGATAGTCGGGTAAAAAAAATTTGTTTATTTTATGAATATTGATAGTTGAGTCCCAGGAATACAACTTCTTTTAGGAAATTTCCTGCTATTTAAAAAACTTTTATCCAATTTTCCATTTCTGTAGTTTTTGATATATTTGCATAAAAGAAAACCCTCCTTTTTTTATTAATTAATTGTTTAATATTTGCAATTTCTAGATGAATTGAATAATACCATAATCATAATTAATCTGAGAAGACGAACTGGAATTCTTAGAAATGGTACTTGTGAACTAGACTACCACGAAGGATATATCTACAAGTTAAATTTTAACATCATTAACAGGTTTAAATATCAAAAGGATATATGTTTAGTTCGCACATTAAAAAGTTGAATACTTACATACCTACACTGGGTAAATAGATGTAGGTACTGGCTTAAATAAGGTTGATAATATATTTTACCCAGGTGTGCAATTATTTTATGCCACTGCTGTTACATTCATTGTAGCTAATAAAATAATCTGTGGTAGGTAATACTTTTGAAGACCATGATGTTACTTTTTGTTTTGTTTCAGTAGTTACTGGCACTGAATTTTTGGTTTGCTTCAGAGACAAAACAGTTTTTTTCAATTTCCTTAAAACTGTATTGCACAAATTTTAGATGGGTGTGAAACATTCTTTGATTGGCGCGACACTTTTTAATTTAAAAAAAAGTCCTCTGCGATTATACCATTTACTCTATTGATTTGAAATTGGGATATGCTATTTATAAATTTCTATTTTTCACTCGGTGTTGTGGAATAAGAAAAATTTCTGTAGTCTCAGGGCAGGTAAAAATACTCTTTCATTAAAATTGTGAAAGAAAAATTGCCAAATTGAAGAATTAAACGTAAAATTATAAATCTCTAAACATAAATCATAAATGTTTCGTTAAATTCATGTTTTCAATTTTTAAGGTAAAAACAATATCCTTCTATCAGAAAGTCAATAAATTTTAGCTTTTTTGAAGAGTAAATAGTTTTTTTGGGTTTATATGGAATTAATTAAATGTTATTTATAGAGTTCTCCTTTAAGGATTTTGTGGAATAAATCACTTTTGTTTATAATTGAAATGAAAAAGCATTTAAAAAACAACAAATTATGCCTGAGGATATATTTTACAAAACTTGTTTTTTACTTACCTACATAATGAGATCACCAAATTCTCTACAAATTTGGTTTGTTGTAATTGTCTGATCGATTCGTCTGCGGCATAGGTCATTACAAGTACCTAGTTAATGAGTTATTAAAATTAACAAATGGACATTCATTCTGCTGTTAAACTTTTAAAAATATCTACTAGATGGTGCTATAAGCTAACAATGTAGCTGTTATATCAACAAGTAGTATATAAAAATAATAAAAATACAGTGAACCTTATAACGACGTTCATAATAGGTTTTTTCGAATAAAGTTTACTCTATTTGAATATATTATAAAACTAGAGTTACATGGAAAAGTTTTTGATGGTCAAAAACAACATTAGAACTATTCCACTTGAATTGAAGAATCTTTAAATTTTGTACTAAACATATTGATTACGAAGGTAAAGTGCGAAGTGGGATGAAGATGTTTGAGGGCAATACATCGAAAAAGCTGCTGCTATGGCCTAAGATCAGATTAAAAAATTTAATTAAAGTAGTACAAATAGGCAAATAAGAGTAGTAGAAAGGTGTACGATCATTTTCTTCAAATTCTTTTTTACCACACAAAAAATTTTGAACTTGGATTGTGTTTTTAAATAAACAAATTACATCGTGTTTTTAAGTTAATATTGTTTAAGTAAACGGTATCGGAAATCAATAGTTCATATTTTCCTTTCGTCTATCACGCCTTTTCTGAAATTCTTTCAGATATAGGGACATAGTATAGCGACGATCCGACAAGAAGTGGTTCGAATGTTGCGGCATATGAAGATTATCTTCAAACTCACATGTAAAAAAATGAAGTTATAAGGAATTGAAAGAAATTTTATGAATTTTAATTTACTTAAATCTTATATATTTATAAGAGCATTTATAAGTAAAGAGATAAATGAAAAAATTAATCGAAAATCTTGATACATCGATTTCAAAATCAGACATTTCTGTGCCCTATCATTTAGAATTCGAATAACGCTCTTAAAAAAACTAGAAAGAATTTAATTTGTAAAAGTATGAGAAGGAAGTCATTTTCTAAAAATACCTCTTTTATATAAATAATTTTATATTGTCGCCATAGACAGTTTTTGCTGTATTTATGTATAAAGTACAAATTTAATTAAATAATTTACGATTTTATTTGAAGAATTAAATTTATTTTATTCCCTTTCTGTGTTGTAGTTTTTCCGCGTAGTACTTTTTCAAAAGCCTACTGTATTTTACTGTTATAAAATTGTACATTGTGGCTTATTTAATATTTCCGGTTCCTATATGAAAAAATAAAGAAGGAGAAAGAAGGAAAGCAGAAAATTAAAGGATTATTTTTTTGTTTTAATAATTAAATAATTTTTCGTTTATAATTTAGATGTGTTTTTGAGGTTTGTTTTACAAAAAATGTTTCCCAACATTTGTTCTCTTAGTTCAATTTTTTTATATTGTAAACATTTCATATTCAGTAGTCCGCTTGGTACAATTTGGTTTGACCTTTTGTGTTTTTATCCACTCAGGAGTTGCCACTTTATCATGAAAGTGAATAGAGTTTTATTCAGATATTGATTTTGCGAAATTTGACTTATGCGGTAATCAGACACGCATATATCATTTACTCAGAAAAATAACAAGAAATTATTTCATATAGGAAGATTTTCACTTTCAATTAACCAGAATATACTGTTTTGATGTTTAAAAGCGAAGGCAAGCGCATAAGCAATTGACTTACGAGAGATTGATTGTGCGATAATGATTGTTAATAATTTAAGTCGTAAGGCATCAATGAATAATAAATTTGAAATCAAAAATTTCACATGCTGAAACGATTTTGGCAAAATTACAAAAAATATTTTGTTTCATATCCTCCACCAATACCATTGAAATTAAATAATAGCTTAAGAAATTAAACTATTACACCTTTTATCTTTACTTTTTCTCTCAATCTACTTATATTAAAATTATTGTAAAAAAATTTTTTCTTTTATATAAAAACATTAGAAAATGTGCAGAAATGTTTTAAATATTCCTTAAAGCAATTTTTTATTTTGCTTGAAATTGAAAAATGTACGAGTTAGTGTTTTACCAGAATGAATTCATGCAAAATTAAAATAATTATTATATCTATGTATACAGAATGTTCGATTTACAACTGGGCATATAAATATCACGAGTATGACAGAGTACATGCGTTAAGCAATGCATCTAAGTAAGAGGTATTATAGGTGTTCTATGAAATTGCAAAAGTGACTTGTATCGTGGCTTATCTGTTGTACTTCATCTATTCAACTAAGAAACTCCTACTCTCCAAACGTCTTACAACTATTGTAAGAATACATGTATTCTGTCATACTCGTGATATTAATATGCCTAGATGTAAATCGAACATTCTGTAGATTATGAATCTGCATCTTCGTATCTTAGACGATACAAAGCATATACCGGGTGGTCATTCAAGAATCAACAAATGCCAATCTGTATACTATTAAATATATTTCATAACTCTCCATTCTACATGAATGGGAGCGACGAAAGATAAGCCATCTCAGAATATTTTGTTCAATACAGCAGTATTGCTCAAAATTATGTTAATTCTCGCAAGTAAATGTTATCAAGTTGGCATATACATCCATATGTTATCTAAGAAAAATTCTTACAAACGTTTTCTCTCGATTTACAACAAAGTAATTTGGGAATACTATTTTAAAGGAGTACAACTCTCTAGAGCAAATAATAATATATATAAAGGATTTTAAAAGAATCGCAATGTACTAAAGATAGCAAAGACAATATCGACGCGAATTTATTTATTTATGTTCAAAGAAGTTATTCACAACACAATTCGTGTAAAAAATGATAGGAAGTTTACAAAATCCTCATTCATGATAAAATCATCATATTTCTTGAATACCAAACTTGTATTTGACATTCCTCTAAACGGCAAACAAAAAAAGAATTATAATAATTACTCTAAAAAAGAATTATAATAAGTCGGTTTCATTATTATAGGCATTAAAGGTTGGCGATCTAAGAAAGTTCGAAGCAGATAATTCATAGTAAGTTGACATCATCTTTGCACACAGATGTTTCATAATAATTCTATTCACATTTCAAATGATTTAAAAGTCCAATCACGTTAAACAAAATTTTCAAATAAATTATAAATATTTTTATAGTTTATAATAATAAAGGGAAACAGAATAGAAAACATAAAGACATGTAACTTCCATATTTTTACCTAAAACCTTTCTATATGAAAATATATGGACTCTTTATGAACCATCCTTTACTAAACACATAAATAAAATTTATAAAAATGTTATTAAAATTCAGTATATATAGAACACAAACGGCAAACCATTCATTCATTTTTAATGTTTATTTAGGTTTTTCATTTTGAGTTGAAAAAACTGTATACTGAAAGAATAATATATTTTATAAAATATATATCTGTAATAAATATTTACAAGGTGGCTAAAAAGTAATCTTTCGAAAAATGTTTTATAACGAAAAAATTCTACCTACCCCACACTCCCTATATCCGCACCGTGCGCGAGTTTTACTCTAGGCGTTTCCATGGTAACGATACACTAATTTAATTATAGAATTGTATGGATGCATATATAATTGTATGGATTGCATTTATGACTTACATTGAAAATTTAATATTATTGTCTCACAAATTTAAATAAATAATTATGATAATTTACATTTGAAAAATAATATTTGTGCAATTTGATTTCTTTTCTTCGCAATTTTTAATGCATTAAGTTTAATTAATTAGTGTTTTTCAATAATTTTAATTTGACATTTTCTTTAACATTAACATGTAAAGAATTACAAATTAGTCATAACAGCCTCCTTTAACGCCAAAAGCGCTGGCATCGTTTTTATTGTCCTTACCATGACTACGCACACAACGAATACGCAGTATAAACTTTTTAAGGTATTCCCAGCATGATATCACTTGAAGAATTTTTGGTCGTTTAGATCGCGAGATATTCAGATGAAAAATGAGCAATTTCGAGGGTCAAAGCCTGCAAAACTGACTGTCCTCTCAGCTATTTCTTACGACATTTCAAAATTATCTCGACATAATTGAAAAAGTAGGAAAGTTGAAAGGAATGTCTTTAGAATAAAAAAAACCAAAAATAGCACCACGTCGTTTTGTTTTCGAGGTATTAATTTTGATTTAAATTGTCAAAATTGGGAACTTAGGCATTAATAATCTGGTGTTTTAAACGATCAAAATTTCTGAGATTTTTGGGATTTAATATTAAGCATTATTAAATTCTTAAACTTAATTTCTCATTAAATTCTGTCGAAAAGTAGGTTTTACCATAGTTTTAGCCTAGGAACTGCAAATACCATGCTGGTAATACCCTACGGATTAGGACGTCATTGTAACGGACTGACAATGATCTTTTAAACAATCCAATTACAAACGTCTGCGGCACATCCGTTTTACACAGGCAGATTTAAGGAAATTCTGTTGCATGTAGTCCGTATGAAAGGATGACAGTTTAATGATGAATACGGACATTATATGATTAAGTTAGCTCACGCTCTCACTTATTAAACCAATACTGTGTTGATATAATAATCAAAACATAATTTCACCATTTTCAGATGTAAGAACAAGTCCTTACAATGCCATTGTTAGATATATATTGACGACCTAGCAATTTATTTGGCGCATTTAGTGGATATGATACGATAAAAATGTGAATATAGCAAATATAACGATTATTGAATTGACGATTTGTTTAAGTTCAAACATATGTCTGTTTTGTTTAAGTTCAAACATATGTCTGCTTGTGTATTTACGTTAGACCTTTTTGATATTCCTATGCCTAAAAGCCAATAGATTATAACACACACACACACACACACACACACACACACACACTTTTATTTTAGCGTAATATATAGCGACAAGTATTATGAATAGTCAAGAAATCCTTACAATCTAAAAGTAACGATAGGTGTCGTGGGACACCCGGTAGGAACTATGCTCCTATCGTATCATCATATATTATAAAAGTAGCGCTTATTTTTTTACTCAGATTGGCTTTGATATTTTTGTTGGTTTGAATGATTACTCAATATTTTTAAAAATATTCAGGGAAAAATGAAATCAATTTGCTATCAAAAACGAGCGAAAACAAACAACTGACGGAGTTAATTGTTTAAATACCATGTATAGGCAGTGTTGATTACACTGTCACATTACACATACATACATGTCACACACACATAAATGATATGTCCATGTAATACAAACTATATAATATACGTCCTCACGGGTAAACAGTGATGTTTCCGAAAAAATGTTTCAAATGTAAAATTGGGACACATCAGAAATTGGGATTGCCGTCAAAAAGAAGAATAAAGAAGTAGTTCTTAAGTGGAGAAGAAAATTCAATGATGAAAAACATTAGCCTTATAAAGACCCTTTTCTTAAGTTGTGAATAATGCGCTTTATTTTTTCATTATAAGCAGAAGCGCTATGCGTTGCATCTAGGAAGAGTAAAGGATTTCACAATTTCTATATTAATAAATTTCCACCATTTTTTACACTTTTAATATATTAATAGTACTTGTAACGACATTATGAATTATGAACTTGCATAAGTATTTTTTAAATAATTATTATTCTATAAAATGTTAGAACATGAATGCATTAAATAATGAAATATGAAAAAAATCTCTGGTATATACGTTTAAAAAAATCGTAAACAATGTGAAAATGCAATGGTTCCGACATTTACAGTAATTATTTTTAAATTAAAAAATATTTTTCTAAACAAATTGAATATTTGAAAAAAGTATATAATAACTAAACATATTTATATTATATAAATATAATAACTAAACATATTTACAATACATTAGGAATTTTCATAATCTATATATATATATATATATAAGAATGGAAGCTGACTGATCGATCAACGCACAGCTGAAACCGCTGGATCTACAAGCCTGAAATTTGTACACACGTTCCTTAAGTAACGTAAGTGAGCTCTAAAAAAGGATTTTTGGAACTTCATCCACTAAGGGGTTCAAAAGGGGATGTGAATTTTGTATATGGGAACTGCATGTTAATAATTTAATAGACAAATATAGATCAACGCATGTTACAAAAGGAAACAAATTTTTTTTTTATAATTTGATGAAACTCGGTGGATGGGGTAATTTTGATCCAAAAAGTATAAAAATCAGGTTAATTTTATGATTGGACCTATAGAAATTTACAATGTCAGCATTAGGTACGAAATATAGACCGGAAATTTGATCTGGCCAGCAACGCCACCCAACGATTTAAATTTTTTTAATTTTGTCCTTTATTTCAATACAAACTTAATTGTGTTGAATAAAAGTTAAGAACTTTGTCATAAATTTGAAACGAATATTAAAATAGTCTGAGAATTGTATCTTTTATAAACTTTGTTTAAAAGACGCATCTCTCTGTTAAATACATATATAACAATTTGGGAGTGTCCGTTCGAAACGAATTCAATCGAATAGTATGAATTTTCGAATATAGTTTTAATATTTCCGAATACTTCAAATTCTTAAGAACAATTATAATATTTTCAATTTTTTGCTAGTAATTCTCCTATAATTACCCTATATAAATAAAGATGGTAAAGTCTCTGCAAGGTATCTTAGGTTTTGTGCATGTTTGGACAGTCCCCTCTAAATTAACACCGCCCCCTTTAAATACACCGAATATAAGAAGCCTATAAGTTATTCAACGATGCTCACAACCACAAATATACACGTCTAATGTATATTTTTGTCGTATTTTTGTCAGTACCAATAAAAGAACATCGAAAGCCAATTCTCAACGTTGCATGCATCAGCGTCGAATAATTTACTGACCGATGTACTTTTACTTTATTCTAGAAATTATAGAAAATTCTATTCTGAATTAACTGACAATTAACAGTTCGAAGAAAATTAAACAAGTAAATCAAAGAAATTATTAACTGAAGTTTTATGAAAAACTACCAAATAAGCTTTATTTCTTTGTAGAAATCCTCAATAATAACATGGATTATGTTATTTAAAAAAAATACTTAATAGAAAAATACGTATTCTCTAAATGTAAAAAGAATAAATAAATACAATGATTGAATTTTCACAAAATATTTTTATTTATCGACAAAAAACTTTTTTTAGAAATACCTTCACACTAATCATCCTTATGAAAAACTTTTTTTCTTTTTTTCTGTTTCTACTTACCCGTGTTGATCGTTTATTTTATTTATTGAAAACACACATTTTTATATTTTTATACAAAGCTTTTGAATAAAGACTTAAAGAACTACACTACAGTAGGTACTTTTTGTGTGTGTATAAAGTTCCCATTAGCGTTTTATTCTTTTATTCATTTATTATTATTTTTGCTTGGTTATGGTTGTAAGATGATGATTCCTTCATAAACTTTTTATTAGATTTCTCTTTAGTTTTTCCCATTTTCGTTTGGTTGTGTTGTAAAAACTTTTGTACAAAACACTTCTTTAATATTTTATAGTTTCACATGAAGAAGAAATATAAATGGAAATTAAATCGAAAGAGAAGATTTTTATGTACGAAAATCAAAAGTTTGTTTTTATTTTTATAGAAAAAAAACACCAACTGAGAACAGAGAAATTATTTGAAAAAAACTAATAAATAAATTTTCCAACTAAAAAAGGTGAACTTTGAATTATGTATGGTTGATTTCTCTTTTATTATAACAAATTCGTAATTTTACTTCTTAAATTGGTAAAAATGTGTAAAAATCAGTGGTGTATTTAACGTTATGATATTCAAAGATGCTTATTCCACACTATACTCTTGCCATGTGCCTATTTGTTTCTTGCCTGCCTAATTTTAGAAGCTGTTTGGACAATTTTGCGGGTAACAGTAACCTTTATTCGGTCTAATGCTTTCTCAATTTTAACCAGATTAATCACTGACTAAAAATTTAGACAAAATAAAAATAATATTTCGCGAATATTTAAAGTTAAGCATGGAAAACCGAAGATGGAACATTATCTACTATGCTTTCTCCAAAATAAGTTAAGAAAGTGATTAATAGATTTCTTTAAAAAAACCCACCGTAAAAGCAATTTTTTTTAAACTCATTCGTAAGGGATAAAATATACTTATCGTAGAATTAGGAGTAGCCTACAAACTGATACTTACAACTTTTAATGAAGGTTACGGATTAATAATTGCTGTGGTGAAGAGCATTACTGAAATGTAAACACACAAAATTTAGGGGCACAATTTTTTTTATGTTTTGTAAGTGGCGGCGTAAGTGGACATCGAATGCCTAAAGGGCAATATTAAAGGCCAGAAGAGTTATAAAAAGAAGACTTTATAGAGACATATGAATTAAAGCAAAATTTTTTGCCGAGTTTATAAAAATGTCTCTGAAGGTTATAGCCTGTATTGTCTTAAACTCCTAGACAAAGAGACAATAACAAAGTTTTCAACCTTTATGTTTCCTTTTCTAAGACTTGTAGAGTTAATGGGTGTTCATCTCTATTCCTATCTCTATCCCTATCCCTACATATTATAAATGTGAAAGTAAGCATGCTTGTTTGTTTGTTTGCACGCTTTCACGCTAAAACTAGTACAGCAATATAGCTTATTTATCAGAATAACGCATGAACTATATATAAAGATATATTAAAAAAAATTAAAATAAAGAAAATAAAATTTAATCTGATATTTACTATTTTAAATTTTTACAGAAATCTGTAATTCATGGTTCAAAATGATGATTATAGATGGAGCAAATAGTAAATGTCAAACAAATCATGGCCAACTATTCTGATATACTCAATGAATTATGACTATTTTACATTTAACAAAATCGAAAACTGTACACACCAAGAGAAGTGGAGGCTGTAAAGCGGCGTTTCTTACTTTTAAGCCCAGTGAAACGAGCGGGTATCAATCTAGTAAAACTATATTTATTTTACAATGTTCGCAGTATTTTATCTATGGTTCGTTATTGTGTCTCTGGTTACAAAATAAATGGTATAGATAAATGGTATATTTACCAACGTTGAATATTTTAAATGAATATTATATAGAAATGTGTAAATGTAATAAATATTTAAATTATGACAAATGGAAATTTAAATCCAATTAAATTATTAATACGCTCAATAATAAATTATTGTTTATGATAAAATTATCACCATTTTAGTGTAAAAGTTGATAATTTGAATTTTATTAACCATTTTGTTACTCTGTACATAAATAAATATAAATTTTATTATTACCTTGAGGCTTTATAACGACTGTCTGAGTAAAATCTAAAAATTTGTCTTTCATATAAAGAAGGTACAATAGATTTAGATCTTTTCGAACCTATAATTTTTAAGACATTTTGTAATCTCTTTTCAAAAGGTAAGATAAAGTTGTGTTGAAAAGGTTTCGAGTGGGACATGTTTAGGACATAAGACCCGTTCTAATTCCCGAATTCTTGACTCATTTCACAAAGATCCATTACTCCTCGAATCTTTTGGAGGTGTTCGAGAATATTGAAGCTTAGTGAGTCAGTTTGTATGTATCAGGAACTGGGAAATCTCAAAGCAAACAATATATATTTCTAACTATATCTCTAACTATGTTATCTCCTGCAATAGTCGTAATGTAATATTACCGAATGGCCTAATTGCCCCTTAATAGCAGATAATGTTTTCGAAACACATCTCATTGTACCTTGATTATATTTTTCCTTACTCTACAAATATTTCTGAATGAATTTGAATGAAACTCTACAGGAATATAGCTCATACAACAGAATAACACATGAGCTATAATTTATAAAGATAAATAAAAAAAAAAAATTAAACAACTTTTTTTCCCCACTAAAAATACATTTTACTGCGCCGTCTGTGAGCAATCTGTGTAAAACTATTCCTACTTTTCGAGTGTTATAAAAGGGGGATATTTGAGAGTAAGGGAGGTGAAGGCTATAACGCGGTGTTCCTTACCAGTCTTTACTTTTAATCGAAGCGGGCGGGTATCAAGCTATAAACTAATAAATTTCACACTGTTTTTGGAATCGGCTCAGTAGTCGTGCGATCTAAATCATCTTTAGAACGTTCGGCTATTGACTGGGAGGTTGCGGGTTTGAATCCATGCAGCGGCAGTGTGAGTAACTATAATTAATGGAGCGATAAAATTGATCACACTGTCGTAGCTTGGATAAGAACGAAGTAACCGACTCCAACTACATCATAAATATTTAATAGTATTTTGGATGTAGTTTTAAATTAAATAAATAAAGATTAAAATAATAATGATGTGGGTGGCCTATGTTATAGAAAGATATCTGAAAAACGGAGGTTAAACTTCCTTATTATTATTATTACTGCTTTTTTGGATTTCTGGAAGGAAGTTGAAATTTAGACCACGAAATGATTGGGAATGACTAGAATGAAATTTCTAGAATATATCTCCAGTACCTATAAAATACCGCACTATTTGGCTCACCCAAATTCGCATTCCGTTCTCACTAGTTTAGAAAATATCATCGAAAAGTTCTTCTAAAAGTTAATATGGATCATTCAAGATATGAATATGAAAAATTTGATCTATTTGCTAAATACGTTTTGTCACTTATCTATTTTTATCCATCTAAAAGTACCATAAAAATCTAATAAATCTCAAAGATATCTTGCCTTAATAGACAAAGTCGTTATTACTATGATTGAAAATATTTGTGTTTTACATTCTAATAAAATATATTACATGTTTTTTATACCTTAAATTTTATGTATAAATAAACCCAATCACAAAATAAGAGGGAATTCGAATTCGTATGAACGACGAACATTGTGTGACATGTCGATATCAATAGATAAAATGGATAGTACTCTTTTACGATACAAAAATAAACAATATATAATCAATGTGTCTAGTTACACGCTAGCGATTATACTTGGTGATATAAAATGAATAAATATCGTGGTCTTAGTCTGAGGATTTTAAAATGTTTCGAAATTAATTTTTTCTGTGGCTGATTTTACCGTGCCATATTTCAGATTTTCCAAAATATTTTACGGACATTAGATAATGACATTTTTACATAATTCGATACACACATCCCCTATATCCCTATATATGTTATAAATGCGAAAGTAAGAATGTTTGTTTGTTTGTTTGGTTTTTTGTTATGCTTTCACGTAAAAACTAGTCAATGGATTTGAATGAAACTTGACAATAACATAGCTCATACATCAGAATAAACAACTGAAAGCTGATTACATGATATATATACTTTTATCTGTGTAAAACACTCGAAGAAGTGTAATTTTGATTATTGCAAATGAGATGTTCACAGGCAGTTAACTGACAGCGAAAATAGTTATAGGGTTCTCATTGCTTACCCATCGAATACAGGAGCTCTTAAAATGAATGAGATAATAAATTAGAAAATTATACATGATTTAAACGATTTTTTCGTAAACATCACTGTTTACTCGTGAGAGCGCAAATTATGCGGAAATTGTATAGTATGTATTATATGGGAATATCAGTTATATATGTGTGACATGTATTTATGTGTAATGTGACAGATAATAAACACTGTCTATATATGGTATTTCAACAATTAACTCGGTCAATTGTTTGTTTTCAGTTTTTTTCACTCAGTCAATTTTTTCTAAAGATCATAAAATAATTAAAAGTTAACACTTTTTTTGGGAACTTTATATGAACACTATAAATACCATCATATAATCTGAAATGGTTTTCAGAAACTAGTCAAATACCATATATTATTTGACTGATTTACCGAATCAGTCAAAGAACGAATATCCTTTGCTTTTGCTTATATTCACGTAACGAAATTTAGAAAAAATTAAAAAACACGATATCTAATAAATAGACATATCTTTTAAAAATACCAATGTGGATCGGATAAACAGAGATGATGAATAACTGAGTCATGTCTTTCACATCAAAACATTTACAAAAACCTTTCAATATCCTCTTGAATCCTGCTGTCTACTTGTTTTATGCTAGAGTTACTAGCAAGTTGGCCTGCCTATATACCTATCTATCTAATGTTTATCTATTTCTATATAGTTGTTACTAACAGTCTATGTAAGTTAGTGAGTGGTGCACAAACTGACTTTGTTTAGTTCGATATGCTTTTATCTATCAACTTTTATTTGATATCTGCCAATGTCAACAGTCAACCAGTTAAAAAGAAAATACCTATACTTCTATATGGTTCGTGTGCCAATTTCACAAAAAAGAAATACAAAACATACATTTACTAACCTATACTATATATAAGGTATACTACTTAAAACTATATGAGTTAAATAAACTACTCCTCTTTGGTAAATCTACTTCAGAGTTATATAACCAACTAATTACCTCCTAAAATAATTTGGATAGAAATTGTGAAAATTAGAACTAATAGGTGTTCGTAGTTCGTCATATTCATATGTAAAATAAAAACTCGTGCACTGTCGTCGCTTGGATAAGAACGAAGTAGCGGACTTCACCCATATCATAAATTTAATTGTTTACGGATCCAGATTAAATAAGATTAAAAAATAATGATGTGAGTGGCTTCTGTTATAGACGTATATGCCTGAGTAATGGAGGTTAAATCCATTATTATTATAAAAACCCGAGAGCACAAAATCTCCGTAATTAGGATCATTTCTTCTCGTCATTAGACGCTTCTTATTGTTTAATATTTTCTATTAAAATGAGACTTTTATTTTTTATGTTTTTCACAACTGTCAAACAACTTCACAACAATGAAATATTCGACATAAAATAGGGAGAGAAAGCTTCGTTAGTTGATACCTCCAAAAAACACTTTTTTGAGATAAGGCCAATCTTCATATCGAATTTCAACCCTCTAGCTCTATTTAGAAGGGCTGTGGAGATAAACTGTACTAAAAAATGGTCGAAATCGATTATTTCTCACAGCAGCTGAAATCAAGCGACACTTTAATAGCATTGTAAACCACTTTAAATATCGAATTTCTGATTGAAAATGTACGAAATTTCAGAATACGTATTTTTAAAATAACTCCTTCAATGTTACAGATCATTAAATAATGCTACCTACATACAAAAACGACAGGAAAAAAAAGCGCCCACCCATTGTGGTAGAAACACAAGTAAAAATTACAAAACAAAAAACAAAAACCAGTTCAAATTCGAGCTACGATGCCACACACGCACACTCACACACAACGATCAAACTTATATGCTTCTGCGCCGAGGGCTAAAAATTGATCAATGAAAATAATTTATGACCAGAAAACGTTCCTCCATCTGAGCTATGAGTATGGTGAAATCATACTTTAGCGGCTTAAGTTTTTGGAGACATATACTTAAACTAAAATCATGTACCATGTACCAAAAATATAAAAAGTCATGCATTTGACAAAGTTATTCTACGTTAAAATGTGCCCCTAACCTTTGGTTATACAAAGGAATTCTGGAAAAATTAGTACCATGTAAGATTTTTGCCTGTCTCCTAACTGCATTTATTATCTTTTCTAATTATTTTGTGCCTGTCTCCTATCGGGTTTTATTGGTACAAATAGCATAGATGGACATCATTCTCCGTACACGCTCTACATGCTACAAACTAAGATTAAAAAACAAAGTAAATTAGGATCCAAAACTCTAGTGTTCAAAATTATTAAAAGATAAAACTTGCAAAACATTTTTACATGCACAATTAATAATAAAATAAACGAAACACAAAATTTATATTCGAAAATATTTTCTTTGTATTTAACTTATTTGAATAATACTATAACCTTTTTGACACAAATAGTCAAGGAGTTACATAAAGGAATTCTTATTATCGAAAAGTATTAAATCTCGTTTACCCCAAAGTAGTTAATCTAGAATATCAAATTGTTTCAGTGACATAAGAATTCCTAATAACAATGCCAAGTATTCAACAATCAAATTGATAAAAAATTAGCCTTGTTCAGATAACCGAGTGTTCAAATAGAAAGAGAAAAATACTCAGTGCTGTAATCATAAAATCGGTATATATTCGTTACAGTGTCACGAAATTTTGAGACCTAATGATACCAAACTTGTTATCGGGGCTTTTGGTGTCGTTGTCTTCTGTCGCGTTTCTATCGCAATCTTTGAGCTCAGCGACCTCAAAAACCGCCGCGTAACAAGTTTGGAATCATTTTCATCACATTAACCGAACTTTGAATTTAGTACCTATATTTACGGTTAAATTAAAATGCATATAATATATGCAAATTGCATATTTTTAATTTCTTATAGATCAATTTTAGTCACAACATTTCCTGACGCTCTAACAAATCGAATGGCTGAAAACCACATTCAAATTCGACTCTCTGTTCAAATATTTCAAACATTATTGCTTCGTTTTTGCGACTAATAAGCTGAACGTAAATAAACAGTAAAAAGCACATAGTTATAAACTAAATGTCTCCAAGCTATTTGTTCGATCTTCAACAAACATAAGCGATTCACCACCTTATCCGTTCAAACTAAAATTCGAATTTTCACTGCAGAAAATTACAGCAAACTTGAAATAAAAAAAACCTTAATTTTCAAGATCTTAGGTAAAATCATAACTTCGCCCAACTGAAATGGGATAATTAGTTTGAGTAACCACCCAGACTGGAAAAAGAGAGATTAGTTCTTGAAAATTATAACTTAAATTATTGCCTTTGTGTCTTAGTTGAGTCGCTTAGTCTAGTTTGTCTTATTTTTGAATATACATAGTTCTCAGACTATCAAACTACAGATTGCCATTATTTCCGGTCGTATGTATGCAGTTGATAAATTGATTACACTTTTGTTTTTATAAACAATTTATTTTTATTTTCCTTGGAAATGTGGAAAAAAGTAATATCGATTAGTTGTGATTTTTTTCCTTTTGCTATGCAACGAAAATCTAATAAAAGAAATGTCATTTATTTAAATGTCAATATTCTTTATTTATTTATTTACTTATATCTTGTAATATTCTACTTTTTGAGTTTTATAAGTCAGGGTACGGCATAATGAAATGTCTATTGTCATAACAGTTATGTATTTATAAAAAAAATAATAACATCCAGACGCCAACATCATATTATAATTAAATAAATAATATCAAAAATAAACACAAAAATATATAGAAAGATTTTGATATTAATATGTTATGTGAGTAGTATTTCTGAAAAACTAGCCCAATTATATCAAGTTACCCTAAGAACTATTGAAAATTCTTCTTAAATAATTGAATCTGAAAAAAAATCGGAATCACTATTTGTCAGACTGAAAATAACATAAACTTAAAAAAAAATGAACGTTTATCATGCGAACTTCATATTTTGAATATTTTTGCTTGCAAGGTTGTTCCGAGTACCGAGATATTTTCATCAGCACCAGAAAAGGAGTAGAATCTTAGTTTCTTGTTTGGAACTGATCAAATAATTTCTTGATTTAATAGCAATACTAATTTCTGTTTTCTATGGCTTTTATTGAAAGGCAGACGTTTTTGAGCTTGAAGTAGTTGAAACCTCTGAAGGTTTTCCATAGGTTTCAGAGGAGGTTTTCTATATAAGTAATTATTCACCGAAGAAATACCAATAATCACCGTAGTGATATTTCTCCGATCACGAACAATCAGCGGCTTCGTTACATTGATTTGAAATAATTTTAAGCTGTATAAAATATAACTACAAAATACAGGCAAAATTCTTCATAAGACCATCGAAACAAGCGAGTAGCAGCTAGTACGTACAGACTATCAAAAATTTACGAACTCTCTACATACCAGATAATAAAAACAAACTTTAGTCAGAACAAATTAATTAACAAATAAATCAAATTAATCGGATGATAAGTTCTTGAGAAAAAGTTGAAGAAACTTTATCCCATCTACACAATTTCTGATCTATATAAATACATTTTCTAATAAGATCAAATTCTTAAAAAGACAAGGAAAAGTAAATGTCGTTCTTTCTCTTTCCAACTAAAGATCCCCCTTTGCCTAACTTCTTAAAAAAATATAATTTTATAAAGTTTACCGTTAGAAATTAAAATTATATTTTTTGAATTATAAATATTATATTCAACAATTTAAACAGGCGGTTGTGGATATGATCGTTATTGACTTGAACAATAACTTTTTGAAATTAGTGTGTTCATTCATTCAAGTTAAAGTGTATTTTATTATTTTTAAATTTAGTAACATTACAAATCTGGTTTTTTTATAAAACTCCAAAAATTGACAACATTCATCTATTTTAAATATTAGAGTCGGGCGTAATAAGAGAAAATTAGTTGCATCATTACAAGTTTTAAGTTCGACTGAAACAAAGCCAAATAGTTTTTCCTTAGAAAATAGTTTTTTTGAAAGCCTGCAACTGGTACTATTTAATTATCCAGTTGCTTAAATCGTACCACTGGATAAAAGACAGTAAGCTTTTTATTAGAGTATTTATTTTTGTTTTTACTTGCTTTTTACTTAAGGATACTGAAATAGCAACGGTAAAATTAAGTGATGAAATGTATATGAAGGTATATGAAATGTATATCAAGGTATACTAATTTTAGTCCCAAGATTTGAAACGCTTAAAAATATTGACAATACGAACAATATTTTGGTATATGTGTTCTTAAAATCACTGAATTAGTCCATTTTCGTTTGTCCGTCCGTCCGCCTGTTCGCCCGCCAACACGATAACACACTGAAAAAGAATAGAGATATCATGCTGAAATTTTTAAAGTTTGCTCAAGATGTTATAAGTGATTTTGAGGTCGTAAATGAGTAACAGAGGTCAATTGGGTGTCAAGCATTGACATTCAACACTACACAGGGTATTTCAACAATTAACTCAGTCGTTAAAATTTGTTTTAATAAAAATCAGCAATTGTTTTGAAGAAACAGAGAAATAAACAAAGCTTTAAAACAAAAGTTTTTGTTAAATACCGTACATTACGTAAATTTATCTGAAATTATTCATTATTTGTGCCTTTACTATACAATAAAAAAGTTTGCGTGGCATTCTACTAAAAAGAATTTTTTCGCCGATACATTTTTAATGGATTGGATTTCAAAATTGTCGACTGTCGCATGCAGTCACTGGGGTATTGTTTGGTGTTGTCAATCGTATACAAAAAGACTATTTTATGGAAAATCTAGAAATGGTAAGATATACAGTATAGCGAACTATACTTCGAGTTACTTAAGGATGTACGAGCACCAGGGCAATTTTGGATGAAAGGATTGATTTTTTTTATAAGAAGTTGGACTAAGTCTAAATCAATTCTGAAAGCTTTAGGCAGGGGGTGTGCCATTATATAAATAAATAAATGACTTCAAAAGTAAGCATACTTAACATTGATGTTATGGGAAAACTATAGATGGATGATATTTTATTCATAGATTTTTCCAAAAATAGACGATGAATATTTAAAAAAAAAAGTATTTAAATTAAAGTTAAAACCTTAATGAATTACTGAAAACAAAATAAACCTGTTGTACCCGAATAACTTGACATTATAAGAATAAAATTTTTCCATATCTGGACTAATTTTCAATACATTGAAAAATTTTAATCATATTTTTTGTCTACATTTATGAATTTATGACGAAATTCATCATGAAAGTCGAAAATAAGGTACAAATAATTTCAACCACAAGTCTAAACTTGTCTTGGCGCTCGTACTATCTTAAACATGCCCGAAAATTTAAATGTTATGGATGGAATGCATTATTTTTGCAGGACATACTAATGGACATACAAATAACTACATTTGTTAGACATCTACCGCTATATACATTAAAAAAAATAGATTTTCGATGTAATATAATCTTTCTGTCATAAAGTTGAAAAAAAAAATTTAACTTTTATATAAAAATTTTACATAAATAAAATTATTCAACAAAAATATTTTAACAGGAACTGCTGCTGTTTTGTTAAACACAAATCATATTACATAAAAATATAACAAAAAAATTTTACCTCAAACTTAATTCAACTCGCTTTTAATATCCTGTCACTAATTTCAAAAAAATTTTCATCGAATGCAGTGAAGAAACTTGATAACTTGGTATCATTACTTATTCATAATAATAAAAAATTTTAAAATAGGATTTGACTAAAATAAAGATAATTTGAATAAATATACAGAAAATAATATTATAAAAATTTTTATAGCCATGCATGTGATAAGATTGTGCCAATAAAGGTTTTGAACACTTTGATGTAATTCGATAAATTTGCCACATTACACATCAAACTATAAAACAAGATTTAATACCATACCAGAACATGAAAATTAAATTATAATTGAAATTTACAAAATATGAAAAGCCCCCGAGAAATTTTTCGTGTATGGAACCCTAAAGTCGCACTTGAAACGTATATTAGACCACTCTCTATTAAAGTACCTTTTTCCTTCTCCAAACTGAACCGATTTTGAGGATCATCGCTTTTTTTTAGTTGTTTCGGGTCCGGAACCCTAAACTCGTACTTGAAATACGGCTAAAAACACTCCTCATTAAATTATTTTTCAAACGAAACCAAAAACATTCCAATCGCCTCATCCGTTTAGGCGCTACGATGCCACAGACAGGCAGACACACATAGCGTTCAAATTAATAAAACCCTTTTTTTTTGTTGGGGGGTTCAAACTGGATTAAATGAAAAGAAGCTATTCAGTTTCAAAATATATTTTTCGTTTTCTTGAAATCATCGTTTTCTTGGGGGGTTCAAACTGGATTAAATGAAAAGAAGCTATTCAGTTTCAAAATATATTTTTCGTTTTTATTTCTTCGAAATGGAGCTTTAATTGACATTGCTATGATTCACAGCAGTAACGTTTTAAACGTTCATATTTTGAGTAATGTTCAAGATTTTCAAAAAACCAACTTCACTGTCCTATCCATCACGCAAAAATTCTTCACCGAAAGTGATACATAAAGTTTATTATCATGTTCTCTATTGTTGCAAAAATGGGTACTTAAAAAGTCAAATTAAAAAGGTCCGGCCAAAAAAAAAAGCAAATGATTAAAAATCAAACAATATCATTGTTTGTTGTTTGTTGTTCTATCTACAAAGAATAAACAATCGTTGTAAAGCGAAAATTACTGAATTTTTCGTAAAAGAGGTGATGACCTTTGGTTTTCCACCAAGTATGAACTAATTCCAATTAAATCAGCTTTCAAATAAACCAAAGTAATTTGAGTTCACAAATCAAACGGATAAATTTTTGGAATTATTCAATATAATATAATTTTGGTGGAAGCGTCGGGCACATATATATTTGTATCAAAAGGATATGTTCAATTGCTCAATACACTGATATACCCTTTTACGAATATAAACATGTTTCATCCGGACAAACATACATACATAAATAAAAGCTTGTAAAAATATCTAATGATACCAAAGTAAGTTATGTGGATTAACTGTGTGGTTTTTCTAATGGGAAAAACGGTTCAGTTTGAGTTGCAATCATGTACCTATACAATGGCAATTAGATTTTATAAGTTTACTAAAAAATCTTGGCTTTCTATTTGTTACATGTTAATCTCTCTTTAAAAAGTTCTTCTATTACTAGCCATAGCGTTTGATTGACTTTTTACACTCATAATGCACGAAAAACTTGTATTTGTCTCGATTTTTGGTACGATATTACGGAAAAATGACTACCTATTATGTGCATTATAATATGTCAAACAAATAACACTCTGTGTAGTTGTTAGGTTGGAGTGGATATAAAAATACAAAGCTCACAAGTACCAAGCACAGTTGTTCTGTTTTGTAGGATAAAATTTTTTTAAATTTATTCATAACTTGTCTGTCAGAACAGAAAAGAATGTTTATCTATCTTAAATATCTTTTCTTGTCTTTCCATTTTTTTTTATACATGTTTTATTATTTTCCACCATAAATTTATTTGCATTGAAAATTTTTTCCGAACGAAGATATTGTTGTTGTGAAAATTATTCCATTATTTAAACATATTTTCTTTTTGTATTATAAAATTTATTTATTATATCAGTGTCAAATTGTCTTTCATTTGACGTGGACATGTATTGTCATTGTTTTATCTAATAGCTGTGTTTTTTTTTTTATTCCAGTATATAGCACATGAATTACTTGAACATTGATTCTGAGAAGCTCGAATGAAGCATTTAAAATAATAGAAATTGTTATTTTTAGAAATATTTCTCAATATCACTTCGTTTTCCATTCTTTCCCCAAATTTAGCTTTTTCGTCAAGAATTAATTTCAAATCGATTTAATTTATGCAATTTCTGTGAGAACAGATTTAAATCCGAAATCCTTATTAGATCTTGTGCATAAAGAGAGCCGAGAATAAATCGAATATAAAACGGAATATTTCGATAGTTACTATTTTCTTTCAGATCCCTATTTTATTGTGGGTTGGATGAAAAAATCCATGGCTATTAAAAAATATTCATATTTTATTAAAACTATATTAAAGTGGATGTATTGCTCGTAGTTTCATGGCATGACAACGACATGGAAGGGAGTATTGAAATTAAAACTGCAGAAATGAAGACCTTGATACAAAAACGATGCTCTTATGCTTAAAACAATTATAATGATTCGTTTATAAAAGTTTGGCTTAAAATATTTAAAAAAAAAAAAACAGAAATTAGTAATAATGAGCTATTACAATTTTATCTAATAATGATGTAAAAACCTATTAATTAGATATTTGAATTATTACAAATGTTTTATTTCACGAGAAGTGTACTCATTTAATGTTATTATGCATAATCAAATTCAATTTTCTAGATAAATGATTATTAATTATAATAATATCAAATTTACTAATGCTCAAATTCCATAAATTATCTCTGTAGTTTATGCTCGTCTATTATTTATAAATAATAGCTCCAGTATACAGTGACGTTCAGTAAAGCAAATTAGAAAAATAGTCGGAATACCTGTTTATCGATCACATCATGTGAGTAAGTTTGAACAGAATTATAAACAAAGTAGAATATTTTATAAGAAATATATCACACAGAGAATTTTATTTTTACGGACGGTAACAATCCCTATATTGTAGCTGCTACTATCTCATATGGTTACTAACAACTATCTGGAGATTTTAATTGACATAATCATTATATGTTAATTCCCACAATGAAGATTGTACAGTTTATTATCTAGATGGTAATCTTTACCATCAGAGGTAGTTAAAATTATCAATCGTAAAAACTACACAGGAAATATAAAAAACTAAATTTTTTCGAGTTGTCAGTCAAAATATAATAACATAACATAAATTTATTAAATAGCACCACTCCAGCATTAATCGAATAATTTTTTACATTTTGGAAAGGGTTTTTTTAACAATTCTATCATTATGTAGGACTTACACTTCATACTTATAATATACAGACTATTGCAAAAAACAGTTAAATTAATATTATTTAAATATTTTACATAAAAGTGAGTACTGAAAGAAGTCCAAGCTGGAGCCTTTAATTTTCAACTGATCTTTCTCAAACTCGGTACATAGGTTCAGTTTCTTCATAATTCAAGATGATTTTTTCAAGGGTACTTTTTTCTAATCCAAAACAGGATTTTTGAGGTTTTCTCAAAAACGGCTCTGACGATTTCGATTAAGCTTGGCACAAGGTTAGACGTTAAGGTGTTCCTAGGATTGGAGTAAGCCACATATCCGGGAAAATTCGAGAAGGCCCACACCCTAGGGAAAACCTTTCCAAATATAGGAAAATGGGATTTTCTAGGGAGGGGCTGAGGGGACAGCAGTGAAACTTCGTATCAGGGTTTATATCAACAAGGTCCTAGGTTTGATATAACTCCCCTCTGGGACCCCTCTCCCTGGAGCCGCGGAGCTGGAAGGGATAAAATCGTCAAAAGTGGTCAAATCAACCCTACTCTACCTTAAATTGATCAAATATTATTTAAAATGTCTTTTTAAGTATCTTTCATAACTTGGTAATCTTTGTTTAGCCTCACCCTTACCAAACTGCATCCTTCTAAATATTATATTAAATCCAATAAATACCTAATGTTAATCCTGCCTGTTAATCATTACCGTATGATTCCAAGAATAATTATTAATATCAAATACAAGAATAATTTATCAATTTTATAATATAATGAATTCTAGTCCCATATTTCTGACCATTTATTTAAAATGTAGTTATTTAATTAAAAATGAATTATTTTTTCCATTTATTAGCCAAAAACAAAACACAAAACACAATTGATAGTAAAATATTAATATTTTGTTGTATTAATAAATTATAATTTTCAAAAAACATTTTACAAAATATAATAATAACTTCTGAAAATAAATGATTACTAAGCGACATAGTTTAGTCCTATATTACAGATTTACAATGTACATACATCATCACTATATCATGTTTTATATGTAATATGTAAAATATATGAAATTATATTTTATATAAATAATTAATAATTAATTATAAAATACACATATGGGATACTTTATTTGCCATCATCTCTATCTCTACATATTATAAATGCGAAAGTAAGCATGTTTGTTTGTTTGTTTGTTTGTAACGCTTTCATGCTAAAACTAGCGAATGGTTTTTAATGAAACTGCACAGCAATATAGCTCATATTTCAGATTAACACATGAGTTATAACTTATAAAAATATATTAATAAATTAATTTAATTTGACATTACCATAAAAAACAGATTTCTGTATAAATAGTCTTTTGACATTACCATAAATTACAGATTTCTGTAAAAGTAGTCATTTGACATTACCATAAATAACAGATTTCTGTAAAAATAGTCAATATAAAATATTTCACGGCCATCTTTTCTGATATACTCAATAAATAATTACCATTATACATTTAAAAATTAGAAAACCATATATATATTTTACCTGTGTAAAATAATCCATACCATTATTTCGAGTGTTATAGAAAAAGGATAAGCAATCTTTATCAATTTTTACTTTTAAATCCAGCGAAGCGGGTGCGTATCACTCAAGTATTATATAAACGTTTACGCTAGGCCAATTCAGATTGTGTGTAAAGAAACGAATAGACCTTTTTCACTTTTTTTTTTTTAAATTAAAGTAAATGTCTTGATAAATGGGCTAATTCCACCCCCCCCCCCCGATTTTTTTGGAGCCATATGACCGAGAAAACAGACAATGAAAATCATTAAAATTCAAATTGCCGAAAACGATCAGAAAACCATCTTACGGACCCAAGACCCAATTGAAATATGTTGCTCATTTACGAACTTGACCTTATTTTTTACGTCCTCAACATAAAAATTTCAAGTCGATATCTCTTTTCGTTTTTGAATAATTGTGATGACAGACGGACAGACGACAGACAGGCAACCGGAAATGGACTAATTAGGCGATTTTATGAACACCTATACCAAAATATTGGCAAACGTTAAATATTTTTAAGCGTTACAAACTTGAGACTAAACTTAGTATACCTTATTATATTTAATATACATGGTATAATAGTATATTTCATATACATGGTATAAAAATATAGACAATATTATTACACAAAGGATTATTGTGTGAAAACTCATATCAGTAATATAATGGAAATATATAGAATTCATAAATATTTTCGCCTGCGGGTTTATTTAAATACACAGGATATAATATTAATTTATAATTAAACTTAAAATATAATTTAATTATATTTGTAATTATATAATTAAATTCAATATAATATTAGTTTATTTATATTCTGAAAAAAAAAAAAAACATTTTTAACCCAAGCGCAGTAATAGTTAAGTTATTTTTAATGTTGTCTTTTGAATAATTTTCGGGTATTTTACAAACCTCGATTCTATGAAAGTTATAGAAAGTTCCCTTTTGTTTTAAACAAATCAGCATTGTATTATTTAAAGAAAATATTTTTGATTCTTTTTGAGGGTTGTAAAAAAATGTAAAAAGAAAATCTATTATACAAGTTTTGCCGAAGAAAAGATAATAATCAGCTACGCTTCTTACGCATTGGAATAGAAAGTTTTTTTGGGAATATAAGTGACTCAGGGAAAAAAATTTGCTTCTCTTTAAATTACCAGAAATAAAACAAATAATTCATTTTCCTCTCAGGTATAATAAAATTTCACCCTCTCTAATAAAAAAATTGTTAACTAAAATAATATAAAATTTAACTATTTCGATCCACATTCATACGTTTATAACTGTATTACTGATAACATATGAATTTATGTATTATTTATTCTTGATTGATTTTCTTCGATTGGAAATATCGTAATGAAAATTTTTACTTCGTTTTGATTGAATGTTGTTAAATCGTATAAATAAGTATTTTAACAAAATTTACCGAGTCACTATAAATGAATTACTGTTACGATATCTGTAAAGAAAGAACTGTAATCAGGTATCAGTTTTTTGAATAAGCTGGGGAGTAGACTTGAGATTTTTACGTTGAGATATGATATATAGAGTGCGCAAGAGAACAGTGAAAGTGTCCGCAGGTAGGAAAGAGATCGGAGCCGAGATACCATATCGTTTCCTCTAAAGTGACCTCATTATTTGATACGAGAGATTCGATAGATTGGAGAATCATTCTCTCTCTTATCTGCAGACACTCTTACTTATTATTAGAATAGGAACTCGCGCAATTTATTCTTAAAACGAAAATTGGGAAAGGGAAACAGTTTTCGTTAGAAAATTGAAGGTAAGTGTTTGACAGAAGACATTATCAGCTTTTGAATGATCCCCGGTAAATGTGTGGTCATCATTGCAGTTGATGCAATAGTTTAAAGTAAAAAGTGTCAATTATGATTTGCTTTGACAGTTATAACTTGCTCAAAAAAGCTCGTACAAGAACGCTAGATAATTTAATTTTTAGAAAGTTTTCGCTATGATTATAACGTAAAATAATTTTTGCACTTAGCGTCCAATTTTTAATATTTTAAGAATAAGTGGAACAATTTTTCACTTCCTTTCAACCATTGACGCAAAGCGATCGGGGATGATATAAATTGCCGAACTATAATTTATAAAAATTCATCGAAGATACATATATCGGAAATTACATTCATTTTTTTTTTTTTATTATTATCTCTGGATGATTTTCTGTGCTACACAAAGTTTTGAAGAGTATTTGACTAAAAGACTTTTGCTTTTATTTTCCAATTATCTCATTAAAGGAACAATCTATGCATGTTTGCAAAATCATATCTTCTAAGCGGTCGTTCAATATTTGTTCCGCCATACTTTAGGAATTTTTTTCCTTGAGCTGGGAGTATACGTTTTATATAATGCGCAAAAATTTACAATGATCCAGTAAATCAGTAAATAGTATAGTAAGTATATCGAATCTCATATACCTTATATGTGTGTTTATTTAGCTTCAATCGAAAACAATTTGTAATCAGAGTTTCTATATCTGTAGTATATATGTTGTTTTGTGTTCTGTATTTTTATTGAAAAAATCATAAAAGAAAACAATATTTATTTATATTTTTATTTTTATTAAATAAAGATGGTAGATATTGTGTTTACTTACAAGGTGATCCAAGTTATAACAGCAGGGCTTTATGTGGTACAGAGAATAATGTCTAGTAACGTTAAAGTTACAATAATGTCAATTTCTCTATACACGGGATACGGCGAAAGAGTCCTTTTCTAGACACAAAGTTTGAAATTTTATACAAGACGTAGATAGACATACCTATCAATATAATTATTGCCAAAACTGATTGCTAAAAAAATTGAAAATTTGGCACACAATATCCCAAGTACTGCATATCGTTATTGTTTTTGCACCCAGATCTCTACTGTTGGTTTTCGCAATTTACCATTATAAGTCATCAATCAGATAGGATCTTAAGCTCATATTATAAAATATCCAATTTTTCTAAGCAGATATTTTGGTAATATTCGCAAAAATATTCTTTTTATTCCCAAATTTCAACACCCTGTATCTAGAAAAGACTATAAGTGTTTTCCCGACTATAAGTGTACTTAGATTGTCCTTATTTTAACGTTATCTACCATTTAACGAAGTCCTGCTGTTATTGCTTGAACCAGCCTGTATAAGTACCAATATTTTTGTTTATTTTGTTTAGATGTTTATTTTATTATTATTGGTTCTGAGGTAAAATTGATTTTTAGAGTGAAGTCAAAGGTAAGTACCTATGTATTTTGATAAAATTTCATAAAATCGAAAATAAATATAAAATACAAATGTTTTGTTGTAAATCCTTTTATACCTTTGGCTACAGATTTTAAAAACTCCATTCTTATCTATCAATAAAGCTAAGCCAGAAAATGTTTTTCAGTGAGTCGTAAGTAAACTATTTAGTACGCACTACCTTATTTGTCACTAAAAAAATAATAATCGAAATCAGTTGGCGTGATATTGGGTTTTTCTTCCTATTTTCATGCATTCTTAAGACTTTTATGATTCTCTCATTGATGCCGTTGCCAGAACCGAACCAAAATGAAATGGGACCACAAAAAAACATCAGCTTTTAAATAGATAAAGAATCATCAAAATCGGTTCACCTAGTCGAAAGTTCTGAGGCAACACACATTAAAAAAAAAATACAGTCGAATTGATAACCTCCTCTGTTTTTGTTTGAAGTCGGTTAAAAATTAACTAGACATCTTTTTCGTTGAAGAGAATAGATACGTTTTCTCCGTGAATATGTCATTAAATAAAAACGATTTTTTCCGTCTATAATATTTCTATAGTTCACTAAAAACAACATAAAGGGTAGATTTGCTTTGTCTCTGCATATAACATTTGTATTTAAACTTCTCTGTTTATGACACCATAAAATACTTTTGGTTGATTGATTTCGAAATGAAAAAGTATGTTTTTGGTATTGAATTTTTTTTTTATACGTTTGAAGTTAAATGTTCAAATCAAAATTATGTTAAAATATTTAATAAAAGTTAAAAGAGAAATTAAAACAAATCCAAAGGGAATTGAAATTCATTTGTTTATATTATCAAAGAGAAATGATCATTATTAACGGGTTAATAACTTTGTTCTGAAGTTTTTGGTACACTTATAAGTAAAATCAATGAAATGAATGTTTTCACTATAAATATTTTGTAAGCCAATAGCCATGATTCAATAAATAAATAAACTGGTATGTGATTTAGTAAATAACCAATCATAGTAAACTCTCCTACTTGATAAAAATTAAAAATTAAGTTCAATTCTTTTTTTGTTTTGTAGGGGGCTTATCGTAATCAAATTTGTATAATGAAAAAATGAACTGTCTATACTCGAATACTTATACGAATTTTTATCGGTTAAATTATCTGTAGTTGAAGAGTCTGAATTATCTGAACTTGAAGAGTCTGTACTGTAATCTCTCGGTGTAGCACACTTCTAGAACTGTGACGTATCTTCTATTGCATATATTTTACTTGTAATTGTTGCTGTACAGTCTAGCAAATTCTAGAACTGTCACGCATGCTCTATTGCATATATTTTACTTGTATATGTTTTCTATCTCGGTTTAAGTAATATAAAACGATATTGTTTTTTTTTTTTTTAGAATTGTCTAGAGATTATTTATATTGTCGGGTTAATTGTTAACACCACAGTTTTATAGTTATGATAGTACTGATATTTATCTTAAGAGACCTAGACACATATACCTAGAAGTGAATCAAATTTCTAAGAAAATACTTATTTCGGTGAAAGTCCCAACTATTTTAAGTTATTATCCCAACTATCCTTTAATTTTTTGGTTAAAATAAGAAGTTTCACCTTAAATAAACGAAAAGTAATATTATTATCTATTACATCTACAGAGGTATGAGATAAGCAAAATATCTAAGACATTTAGAAACCACAAAATTTCTAATTGACTTCTTTGGTAAAAACTGTAAACACTTTAAGGGCGACACACAAATTTCCACTTTAAAAAATGGTAGTATCTATGCAGTTTTGATTCATGATTTGAGTTAAAGCTTGATCTTTAACAACTTAGAACTTAGAGCAGAATTTTTCACGAATTTATAATACAAAAATTGTTTCTTCGGTGAAAGAATTAAGTCCAATTTTGTTTGTTTATTAAACTGGTTTATGGGAGAGTAAACTATATATGGTCTGCTCTTAGAAAAGTTGGCTATTTGTTAGCAGGAGGCATATTTGAACTTTTCAAATGAGAAATTTTTGTTTTATCCAAAATTCATTTAATATACAAAACAATTTTCCAAGTCAAATTATTATTTACATTATAAATGCGAATATAATATACAGGTGAATTTTAATTCCTATAAAAATATAACAAAAGAAGTGTTACAAAATATTTTCAAAATATAATTTATTTTGAGTTATTTTAAAGCAAGTTGTGGAATTCAATGTTGTTTCTTTTTATTTTACCAAAATTTTATTTTATTAATAATTTGTTGATAAAAATGTAAATAATTTCACAAACTAAGATTGTATTTTGTCCAAACCGTTTTACATTACAGCTTCCAAAAGTTTTAGTAAAATCATCATTTAAATTTTTATCCATATATATTATAAATGTGAAAAAATTTAAAATAGCAAATGTCAAACAAATCATGGCCAGCTATTCTGCAGGGTTCAAAAATATCCGATAATTATTATAAATATCAAAATATCGGATATTTTTGATATATATCCGATATATATCCGATTTATATCAAAATTTTGAAACAAACAAATGAAATCAAAACATAAAATATTCTTCTAGATCAGGCCAAATCAATTAAAAATAATATTTTTATAAATAAAAATCAACTTTAAAACAGAAAACAATTTTATAAATTGTTATCAGTCAATGGTCATACCTACACTTAGGAAACAAAACAATAAACATTACAAATAATAACTCTAGAGTATAATCAGTCTTTTAATTATCAAATCAGTCATCAGTCATTCGTAATAAACTGTTAATTATCAAAAAAAAAAAAAATGTCGTTTCATAATTGTGCTTGGTTTGACTGCAAGGAAGATAAAGCTAGAATCATCTTCCGATTCTGAATCTTACTTAAACTTACTCTTAAGTAACGAACTTTTTCTGACACGATACGATTTGAGCTAAGTATTATTAGGTTTTAACTCTACTCCAATGCCATCAAAATTTGGGAAGTAGAAATACGGTAACAAACAACAAAAATTACTAAATAATATTAAATTTTTTTAAATCATATTTGTATTGATATATATCATAAAAATTCACGTGATATATATCGGATATATATCATGATATATATCCTCGAACCCTGCTCGAAACCTAATAGAGCTAGGTTAATTTTGACCAAAAATTTGAAAAGTATGGCCCAAATTTAGTAGGATTACATACTTGGTTTATTAAAATTGGATAAAATTTGCATGTGATAGAGCCAAATTAAATTTTTTGGATTTTGATGACGTCATAAAGTTCAAATATTCGATTTTTTGATAACATAGCAATTGTTATCCGATCTTCTTGGAATTTTTTTTGAAACCAACTAATTTTGGGTCATTCTTTACAGCTGTGATGTCAGTTTTTTGCTAGCTATCACATATGTGCCTAATTCCAGGACCAGACCTCCACAATCTTGAAACCTAATAGAGCTAGATTAATTTTGACCGTAAATTTGAAAAGTATGGCCCAAATTTAGTAGGATTATATGCTTGGTTTATCAAAATTGGATAAAATTCGGATGTGATAGAGCAAAATTAAATTTTTTGGATTCTGATGACGTCATAAAGTTCAAAAATTCGATTTTTTTGATAACACAGGCAATTTTTATCCGATGTTCTTGGAATTTTTTTTTGATACCAACTAATTTTGGGTCATTCTTTTCAGCTGTGATGTCAGTTTTTCGCTAGCTATCACATATGTGCTTAATTCCGGAACCAGGCGTCCACATTCTTGAAATCTTAAAGAGCTAAGGTAATTTTAACCATAAATTTGAAAAGTATGGTCCAAATTTAGTAGGATTACATACTTGGTTTATCAAAATTGGATAAAATTTGGATGTGATAGAGCAAAATTAAATTTTTTGGATTCTGATGACGTCATAAAGTTCAAAAATTCGATTTTTTTGATAACACAGGCAATTTTTATCCGATCTGGTTGGAATTTTTTTTGAAACCAACTAATTTTGGGTCATTCTTTTTAGCTGTGATGTCAGTTTTTCTCTAGCTATCACATGTGTGTCTACTTGCAGGACCAGACCTCCACAATCTTGAAACCTAATAGAGCTAGATTAATTTTGACCATAAATTTGAAAAGTATGGCCCAAATTTAGTAGGATTACATACTTGGTTTATCAAAATCGGATAAAATTTGGATGTGATAGAGCAAAATTAAATTTTTTGGATTCTGATGACGTCATAAAGTTCAATAATTCGATTTTTTTGATAACACGGATATATATCGGATATATAGCATGATATATATCCATTGATATATATCCTCAAACCCTGATTCTGATATACTCAATGAATTATGACTACTTTATATTTAACAAAATTGAAAACTGTGTATATCATATACATATCATGGGCGGATGCTATAAAGCGGTGGTTTTTATATTTAACCCAGTAAAGCGCGTGGGTATCAATCTATTGAGTTTATAATAAGACAAACAGTAAAAAAATAGTAAATGAAAAATATATGAATATTATCTTAACTTTTAAGGATAACAATATTTGAAATAATCTACGAATGACATTTAAATATCTATAAAAAATAATCATCTATAACAGAAACAAATGCAACGGAATAATAACAACAACTGAAATGTAAATAATACAATAATTGAAGAGAATTTTATAAATAATAAATTTCAAATTCAATAAATAACTAATTTGTAATGTGGTTTTATATTTTATATATCTATAATTTACTTATTATGTGTATGTAAGTATAGCCTTGATCGAAAATTCTAAAAATTGTTTTTACCACAAATCCAATAAAGAATTTCATTCATTCATAACATTCTGTATTAGATCATTCATATTCTACAGAATGTTCCAGAATGAAAAATGTTTATTAATAACTATTTTGAAAATCTCCAGTTTTACATATTTCCGCGGTTTCAAGGCCGCAATATCCGAATCAAAACTTTTCAATGTGATGTCTGTGTGTGTACGTATGTTTGTTCGGATTCTTTCGCTTCGATTTTCTCGCGAACCAGCTATGACATTTACACGTGACTGAGCTTATTCGACGCATAATCCCGTATTTACGAACTTTTTAGCTTAATTAGTTGAGCCGTTTTTTAATGTTAATAAAAAACTGGAAAAACTGAATAAACAGAACCTGAAAAGTGGATAAAACACATCATTTATCTATGGAGATAATGATCGTTCCAGCATATGCTACGAAGTTAGTCGTGTGGACTACAGTGGTTGCACTCATATGTACCGCCAATTTATTTTTAATAATTTTATGACTAAGTTTATTATAATAAAAATGAAAGATTCTTGTTCGAAGAGAAAGATGAAACTAATTATAATAGTCTCATAAGATAAATGATAGATAGAGATAATGGAACTGTAGCACAAATTTTGGATTATGCTTCGTAACTGTGCAATAATCGTATATGGCTAGTCGAGATGAAAATCTATATAGATAATATTGCTGCATTAGCAACGGGAATGGAGGCCCATATTATATATTCCAAAATATTGACAACCAATATTAAAGGAACAAAATTTTATTGAAATTTCAAACAGCAGTATCTCGATCGAATTTGAAACCACAATAGGTTATAGGTTAGTTGTACTTTCTAGTTTAAAAATCTATCTTTTAAAATAGGAAAATAGAATATGAACGGCATTCTTATGTATAATCACCAATTTCTGCGTCATTATTTATCGATTTTGAAAGGAACCTCTTCAGTCTGCCTCATAATTGTTGAATCATAAATGGTTCGGTAGTTCTTAAGATATGGACTAATACTTATAAATGGAATTGTATATTACGTACAAAGGCTATGTAAAAATTAAATAAATGAAAATATAAACTGACTTACCGTAAATAACTTAGAACGCTGGTTCTTAGACCAATATATTAACTGTAACAAATGATGATACACTGGAACCACATTAGGTTTGAAAGTTTGATGAAAGCTGATAGATGACCTCTCAAACCATCATTGCACGCACGTACACATAAATAAGTGTAACAGAATTTAAAAAAACTTTTTTGTTGCACAGGTAGACACACAGACTTGTTGATAGGTGATTTATCATCATACTAAATTGAAATTTCGAATTAATCTATTTTTATTAGCATTTTAGTAATGGTGTGTGGTGCATGTGATTGAAATGTTATGTTCGAAAAAAATTTTAACGAGCATTCAACATTGATGTGATAAAAATGAATATTGATAGAGAAAATATTAAAGTTTTGGGTATTTAAAAAAAAAAAGCATTTTTAACAATAAGAGGCCGTCAGCCCAGAATGAAACGAAATTACCATGATTCTTACTTTGTCTTACTTTGTGAGGATTGATAAAAGTAGGTTAGGTTAGGTTACGTTATATTGGCTGCCCACGAAGGACACACTTAGGCCTTAGAGCCCATTGTGATACCATATATGTGTTTTACCACCTTTCCGCAGATAATTTCATATATCAGCTCCTCAATTTCAGAGGCTGAGTGCACCTCCTTCATGCATATACAATGCACTACACTTACCTTACTTACCTTGTTATTGTACTTACCTTTGTCTATCCTGAAATTGCCAAGGACAAACAAAAAGTCATAATTATTTCGCTTTATTATGGGCTCACGGTCGGTAAAGTCCACAAATATATTTTATTATAAACATGAATAGACACATTGAATGACATAATAAATGAAATATACACCATGAAATTTTCTTATTATAAAGGTTTTTTTCGATAACATTTTCCAGAAAGTTAATCCTTGTTTCTGGAAAAGTCTTATTATGCTAAACCATAATTATGTTTTGTCAAATGAGATTATAAATTAAAATAAATAATAATTAAAAAAAAAAAAAAAAAAAATTAAAAAAAAAAAAAAAAAATATAATTTTGTAGCCATATGAACTAAAAGGTAAAAAATTATTTGTATAAGTTCAAAAAAAAAAGAGTGTTTAAGAAAATAACCATTTCATCGTAAAAAAGGTAGGGTGTTAGATTTTAATTATTTTAAATATTTAATTGATAGATATTGGTAAAGATCCTGATCAGGTAATCAGACAAATTATTTTATTGTTATCGTTCTTTGATTTTTTGAAGTGTCCGAAGTTTCAGTTCAATATTTCAATATTTCAATTCAATTTTGAAGTGGGTGAAAATCACATTCAAAGGTTCCATTACATAGACACATGCGAAGCTCATAAAATCGTGTTAAAATGATAGATTCAAGAAGTTTTATAAGAATATTTTTATATGAGTGGATTTTAGTGAATAAAGTTTTTGAATTATTTAACTTTTCAGTAATTAAAACAAAAATAAAACAGTATCGACGTTATCATTTTCAATAATCTGAATAATTTCTTTAATATCTCCAACAATGTACAACACACAAATGGCCAGTATAATTTTATAAATATCTGTTGATAATATAAATATCTTCTTACTAAAATTATTGGATATTTTGGAGACTGAATAAAGATACAAATTTATCAAATTATTTATGATACACGTGGGATTTTCTTTAATGAAAATTCTTATTATAAAATATCCAACAGAAAGGCTAAATACAATAAGAATGATATTGTAGATTTCTACAATATGAAATTACGAGATGTAAAACCCGTTACAAAATTCAGACTCGGTTTTACGATCTTCAAAGTTTCCAATTGGACTGAATTTTACTGTGTCGTTTTTAGTATTTTCCACAAAATTTTATGAATTACCTGTGGCAGAAAATAGAGAAAAAATTGAAAATTAAGAGTAGTTGTTTCAAACTTAAAAGTGCCTTCTGCATTTGCTCTCGCAACATTTTAAGAAGCATGTTTTTGAGAAAGTAAGAAACCATAGTAATTTACAAAATTCTCAAAAATATGCATGAACTGTAAACTATTATCATTATTTTTTCTACGCCCGTAGTTATAACAAGTTATCATAGTAAATTTTTTAATTTCCATTTTCCTCAATAAGTCATGATAAATTTTAAATAAGAGTTATCATTTATTTTCACATTTTAGAGGCGACGATAAAGTTTTGGACGATACTTCTGCGATTGTCCAACTCGTCCTACGGGCTCGTTGTGCAAATTTTGCAGGCGTTCGTTAATAAATTAACCCACTAGTATCGTAAACAACTAGTAATTCCACAAACCATTGATGTTTTGCTAAGATTTAAGCCTGTTTAAATCTGCCATATTGTCTACTTGACGTCATTAATGATTTTTCCAATAGATTCACCAGATTTAATATCATTTCCTTGATAATTCAATTTTCTTAAAAGGTTTCTTGTAAAGTATAATATTTGCTTTCAACGTATTCTACATCGAATGCTCAACAAATCTGTTCATAGAAATATGACTAGTAGAAATATGCAATATAACTAAATAATCGTTATCTATGTTTTTACACCTACCGAAGAGAAATTACTTGAGAAAACTACACACTTGGTAGGTATAAGTGAGTGTAGATAAAACAGATATAAATTTCCTATTTAAGACAAAATTTAATATGCCTTTAAAATTTCAAGCTTATTATTATGAATATATTGGTTATGATTAATGTGAATTATTGTTGGTATACCGATAATATTTACACGGCGCTTAAAAAATAATGTGTTAAAAAGCTAAACAATCCGATTTGATTTTTACTATCATTATTAATATCCTATAAATTCAGCCAGTAACAGTTCACTTACATAGAGGATATATATTATCATAGTGTGGAGGAGTGACTTAAACGCAAAATTACTACAAACGAGAAAACTGTATTTGGCAATTTATATAATATAAAATTCAAACACTTACGGTCTCTATCCTCACATTTAATAATCTAATATTCCACTTTATTTCACTATTTTTTTTAATAAGCCGTTACTTTATAAATTGCCAAAACATTTTTTTTGATAATAATTTTGTGTTTAGGCCACTCTTCCACACTGTGATAATACACTCTGTGTAAGTGGTCTGTTATTGGATGAATTATGAATGTATGGTTTTTTTTTATTAGATGATTTGGTTAATTATATTTTAAGCATCAGATCAGTTTTTAGAAATTAAGTCTCAGATCCAAATTTGGCCCAAAGCTTTTTCTGTCCTTTTTTCATCTTATCCAGAATGTGCAGTGGTTTGCAGTTAATTAAAGAACACCGTGTGTATGAAATACATATATAAGGCATAATAAATTTAGCACCAAGTTTGTAACGCTAAAAAATACAAATTTTGTGTAAGTGTTCATTCAATCACTTAATTAGTCCATTTCTGTTAGTCCACTCATCCGTCCAGCTATCTGCCTGTCTACAGGATCACTCGAAAACAAAAAGAGATATCGAACGGACTTTCTTTTGCGTGCTCAAGTCGTTAAAAGTGAGTTTGAGTTCGTAAATAAAATCATTATTAAATAAATATTCCTTGATTTAACGGCCAAAATAAATATATATCATTTGGATATCTTACACCGTTTTGTTATTACAATTAAAAAATGTATAGCGCTTATCGGACCATTCTTTAGTTTCTTATAAAATAGCAAATAATTTTTTGTTTAAAATGTTTTGGATTGCATAAAACACTGATTTATTTATTATAACTGATCCTTCACTTTCCAGCTTCATTTATTGGCCAATATATTTTTGAAACTCTTGTAATTCATTTTAAATATAGAATGAAAATTATTATTTACGATAGGGGATGTTTTAGATATTACATAGACGCCATAAATCTTAAATTTCTTGTAATAATAATATTATATTATGTTTATATATATAAATATAAAACATAGTTACCGCACACAATACCGCGACATTTTGATGTTTTTAGAGGGCAAAATAATGTACAAATAACTGTGTACAACAACAACAATGTACCTTGTAACGTAATATAAGTTACATGTACAAGTAATAAAATTGTTGTCAAAACTTGATAACCGTTTTTGGGTTGGTTTTCAAATATAAATTTATGTTCTTAGATTATAATTAATATTTGTTAATAATATTGTTGTTAATAATAACCCTTTTAAAGATGAAAAACTATTTCTTACAATTTAGAAACAGTGTGTAAGAAATAATGGGCCTTTGTTATTGCATCAAAATTCGTTCGTTATCGAGCCACAACATCGTGTGAAACCAATTTTTGGATAACATATATAACTATGAAAATATTAAGGATTTAAATGTACAAATAGGAAAAGAGGAAAACAACACTTTGTGACGTCAAAAGTTGTTTTGTAAAACGGGTATCTAGGAGACGCATAAATAATACATTGTTATTCTTTTTCCTAAACGAACAATATAATTACCATATTTCTATATTTATCTAAGCGAATCAGAAGGAATTTTAACTCACCGAATTACACCGAAAATGGAAGTTTTCATCTTAAAACATGTAGGCCCGAGTAATGCCCGAGTAAGATCAAACTTGTCGAGTAACTTTATGTTGGTTTCCTCTTTATTTACGATTGACACACAAATATGACACAAAAAGCCTATAGAGGATTATCACTTAATAGTTGATTTTAAGTTTCCTAAAGTAACCTAATTTTGCACATAAAACCATTTTGAAAGTGTAGATAGTTATTGAAGATAAAAGTATGTCTTTAAAAAACTTTCAGGTTGCGTAACTATAAAGTACAGAAAAAATTTTTAAACCAAAACTCTTGAAATGTTCACCTGGAAGGCGATTTTTTTAAACACCTTGAATTTGACTTTGATCTTAGAGTAATGTGCCCTTTCACTTTGATCTTGTGAAAAGAGATAGAGGAATATTTTAAATTAGAAAGTTCGTTCCTTAAAAAAATAAAAATCTTTTGCTCGAAACATTTTTTCAAAAATCGAATACAATAGTAAATAGTTTGACCATTAATTTTCTTAGTTTATAGCGAAACTCCCCAATTTTTACATTACATTTATGCCTAAGTTACTCGGTTCTTGAAAAAAGTATCAAACAAAAGGTGTTTTTTTTAATGTAAAGAAACAATTTTCAAATTTAAATGGGCTCTTTTAATTCCTATCAGAGACTAAGATAACTTAGATGATGCTTGGGTACCTTTTAAAGAAGTTACTTTATACGATTTTCTCCATGATTGATTAAATATCGTGTAGCTTACAAAGCTGTCACCTTTCTCGTCAAGAATAAAAAAAAAAACTAAATAATTTTTTTTTCTGTTCTCACGGTATATGATTTAATTGCTTTTTTATGTTATTGAGCAGTATTATTCGAAGTATAAAGCCAACTCTTATCTGCAAGGACACTTAACAAATAATGGCCTTTGTATCTATTGTAACACATATACATATATGAATTACTGCAATATAATATAATATAATATTGATGTCAAATCTTGTGTATATAAATTGAATTGACATGCATTCAGAATTATAATCATTCATCGTACGTAGTAGCTTGTAGTTCGTAGTTTTACATATAAAATATTATTTGTAGCAACTAACATTCGATTTGATTCGATGTATATGATGTTGACAACATCGAACTATTATTCCATACATCTATATATGAAAAAATAAATAATAAACAAAATTGACAGTATCTATTAAAATAAATAGATTGTCGAATGTCATTTAACTACATATGTCATTCATAGCAGGCATTCTACAGGTTGGTCTGTAAAAATTAGTCAATATTCAAATGCTCTTTTATCAACTTATACTCATCTATATGTCTAAAAATGTTATTTTCGTTTGTGTATTGCCTATGGACTCAAAAAGTCTGCATCGATTGACCTTCAATTTGTACACGATATACAACCTGCTTCGAAGATGGCTTTTATCTATATTTAATCCCGTGGGAAAAGGGAACAGTGGAATGGGGTGTTAGTGAGGATGAAAATTTATTTAAAAATACATATTTTATAAAAAAAAATATATTTGTAATAGGCTTTTCTTGGGTATATTAAAATTAATTTCGAGAAAATTAAAAAAAGGTCAGAAAATTAGTTAATATCCGTATTTTTGTAACCACACTGAATATTTAATGCATTATGTGATAATCTGATATCTAATATATGTAACAAAATACTATAAATTTTACTATATTGCGTCAATCCATGAAAAATCCATTTTCTGCTTTCTAAGTTGATGGCCTTTTGTTTACGATATTCTATGGTGTTTTTATATATATTTTTTTAAAGACTACATACATGATTGATTTATTCTTTTGTTTTTAAAAAGAGCTTATATCAGTTTATTGGTAAGACAAATGTTATTTTAAAAATCAATAAAATTAAATGTTTAACTTACGGTTATGTTATAGAGAAGCCTAAATTCAATCCAAATTGTAAGCCCGCATTGTGTGTTTCTGCAAAAAAAAAAAAAAGAAAGTTAATTAAAATCATCAAACTTTAAGATAATTTAAATTGCAATATCAGTTTTTATTTTTTAATTATTGCCAGGAAAAACTGACTTTGTATTCACATATAATCTTGTCTATAAAAATTTATTAAAATTTTTTCTTTTTGTAATAAATAAATCAAATTGTTTAAAAAAAAAAGTTTTTACTTCCCTGTATAAGATATATCTTTATTACTTTTCCAGGAAATAAAAAAGTTCTGAACATAACTTTTGTGTCATGTCAATAAATTGTTTTATATAAATATTCTAAATATGATAAGTAGGCCTTTAATAAAACTGAAATTGAATTTGTGAGAAACATTTTTTTTTTATTAAAAATATTACTTTTGTATCAATTCGACATCTTTAATACCTGTAATTTTCTATATGTAGGTGAATCAAATACGCATAAAACAATAAATTATTCTGATTGATTGTTTGTGTAACTTTTTGTGTTTATTTTTTGGTTTGTGTGCTTGGAGCTTTGTGTTCTGACTATAGCAGTTTGCAATTTAAGCGCAAATCTGGAATTCCATAGGAGGTTGACTCGGCATATTCTGACAATTTTAAGCTTAAATACGGAACCAACTACAATCTCTAGTACACTGTAGTAGACTCAAGTATAGCGTAGTAGACTTAGCGTCAGGAACAAAGTGGCATTAGATCCAGAAAAATGATTTACATAAGAGGATAACAATAAATTATATAGTTCATTTGACGACTAAATGAATAGTTATGAATATACCATTGAAAACCTGCCTTAAATATACTCAAACACCCCAAATCTTCCCAATTCATTTGATGAAAATTGATTTTGGATCGGTTTTTTGCAATTCTCGGATCGATTTTAGGCAATTTCTTCAGAGATATTTGTCAGATGATTTCGAAATATCTTTGGTCAGTGGATTCTTGTAATCACCCTGATATGGAAGGTGTCGAAACCAAATTTCATTTGAGCCAGATATATTTGGTAAGTGGATTTGTATAGTCTTCATGACATGGAAAGGTTTCGAACCAGATTTTTCATAAATTTTAGAATATCAACATCTGTCTCTGTATGTCAAATTCTCCATGTATAAGTTAGGTGAGATAAGGTTACATTAGCTGTCCGCGAAGGACACACTTAGGCTAAAGAACTCATTGTGATGCCGTATGTGTTTTACCACCTTTTCCGCTGATAATTTCAGCTCCTCAATTATTTTCAGAGGCTAAGTGAACCCATTTCATGCATATACCATGCACTAAACCAGCCCATCTCAACTATTAATTAAATTAATTTTTGTTGTGACGGCGGGAATCGAACCCGCTACCCCAGGCATACCACGAACAGATCTACATGTATAACAAAAAACATAGGTTAAATTTGTTGTAAATACGTACTTTAAAGAGGTTTTACTATATTTTGTTTATATGTACAACAAATTATTGTTATTTATCACAATAGAACATAAAATATACATATGTTTTTGTTTTATAACAAGTACAAGTTATACAAGTACTCTACAATAAAACAACCATAGAGCTAGACATAAACATAAATACATCATTTAATAGTGAACGCTATACTAATTTTATACGACATATAAAACTTCTGTTTTAACACATCTGTTCTAGTATTCTGGATTAAGGAAAATACATTTAGAAAATAAATATAAAGAAGGGGTAAGTCATGTAAAATTATAATTACTATTTACTCCAGCTTTCCTTCAGCCAGCCCTTTGTCAAAAGATAAAACTTTTGCTTATATTTTATAAAAAAGTTATGACTATCTCAGATTGTAGCTGTGTATTACTGTTAAATATTGTACCAAGTACCTAATTCCATAATTGTAACTATTTAATAGTTTACTTTATACACAAGTAAAATTAAGCTCGCATTTGAAACTTATCTTAGCACTCTCCATTAAATGGCCATTTTCTTTAAAGCCTTTTAGTAACTGAACCGATTCGGAAGATCATCGCCAATTTTCGGGTACGGAACTAAATTTGTACTTGAAACATAGCTAAGAACACTCTCCATTAAATAACTTTCAAACAAACCAAAGAAATCAAATCCGATTCATCGATTCATTCGTTTAAGCGCTACGATGCCACAGAATGACACACACACGTAGCGGTCAAACTTATACCTCACTTTTTTTTAGTTCGGGGGCTAAAAACTAGCAGTTATCGCCTTTGGTTACAATTGCATGAGTATTATTTTTATGGTGCAGAACCCTAATTTTTTTTTAAATAAGTTTAACCCATCTTTCGGGGATAGCGAAAATCTTTCCATAGTGCTCACTTGCAGTGTGAAATAAACTCACATGCAAAATTTTCACGTTTTCATCCGCAGGAGTTTGGGCTGTGTGTTAATATGTTAATATATTAGTTATAGTTTTTTATTCTGAATGAATGAATGAATTTATTATTTATTCTTTTTTATAAATAGGCAGATCACTTCAAAATTCAATCCTAAGAAGTGGATTGTGCAAAATAGCATATAAAAAATTGGAAAAATAGGGTTTTATTAAATAAATAGGAAGTGCTTTTAACCCAAGTTAAATGGCTTTCCCAATTCTACATCCCGAAAATTTTACTTTAAATCTGAACAGGACATAACAATTTTACCACTATTTAGCAATGATTTTGGACGAATATGATTCAAAACTCAAACTACAATGGCTATTGTTTACTCTATGCGCTAAATATATATATATATATATATATATATATATATATATATATATATATATATATATATATATATATATATATATTTAGCGCATAGAGTATTCATATTTCTATTAAAAATAACAATCACTCTCCTGTTTGCTTGCAGTTGGTAAGTAAATTTATACGAATAAAATCTCGTTGATAACAATATCCGTCAAAAATCCGAACTGTCATCAAGATGCGACAGTCGTCCCTATTTATTTGAAAGTTGTTACTTTAGTGAACAAAATATTAATAAATAAATAATGATGTAACCCAAGAAAGCATCTGATGATTATAGTAGGAAAATTAATCATAATCCTAAGATCCGAAGATCCAAAGATAATGTAAAAAACTTAATTTTGAATTATTTTTAATGGTTTGGCTCTTTAAATAATTTGTTATATATTTATCCTTTGTATTCAATTGTTTATTTATATACCAAAATGTATTATATAAATATATATTATATATTGTTAAATATATATTATTATATACCCGTTACTATATATTCCTGTTATATATGAGAGTAATATACTTTATAACCTCAATATCTAATAAAATACTTTACAAAAATATCTTTCCTGTATAAACGGTTTTCTGGTATAGCATCTTTATACATTTATGCATACATATTACTTTCAAAAGTTTCCACCCTTATTATATTTCGAAAACCAAAGAAAAACGGAAAGACACGTATTGTTCAGCTTATTTTAATGGGAACGTAAATATATTGTTTGAAAAGTTTTTTCCTGGAGCTCCATTTTTGCCACTTGATTTCAGGTATTTTCAAGGTAAAAAGTTTCCACCGACAAAATTATTGAACAAAAAATTCTCAAAATAGTAGTAGAAATTTTTTTACAGATTTTTATAACTGATTAAGATTAATTTTTCCTACATAATTATTTCTTTACTATTCCTACTGTTTTAAATATAAAATACCGTAAAATCCGGTAATGAGGCCTGGGGACAAAAAATTTCAAATAATTATTTTTTGGAGCGAAAAACATGAATCTACTACAAAATACATGTAATTTCATTTAGAATAGGTAAGATTGGCTGTTCTGGGGTGGGACACACTTAGACCATGGGGTCCGTTGTGATACCGAAAAAGGGTTGGTCCATCCCCGCCCACTACTCCATGAACCATTTTGAGCTGTTTAAGAACAGCAGGAGTGCTTTGACGTTAACAGACTTTTTATGTTTCATTTAACAGACACAAAGGTGATTGCTGTTTGACCATGAAGAAGTCCCCGTTTGAAAAAACTAAATATCGTATCTTCGTTCCATCTAAAAACTGACCCGATATCTACATGCTTTCACGTTTTATGATATTATATTCCGTTTTCGAAACATACGAAGGGTTAAACTTTTTACAAAATCATTCTGTATAGATTGTAATGTATAATATTACGTTATGAAATATTTACCGTGCAATATTTTTATTGAATAATTTTGAAAAGTACTATACACTGAATGTATATAATATGATTTTCAAGTCACTTGCCAATAATAATGCCTATATTGTTTTACCAAAAAAAAAAAAAAAAACCGAAATATGGTCTGTCAAAAATGACAGCCCATATTATTTTTTGCATATATTTAAAGGTCAGACAGATCTTTAAGAATATATCATTAAACGTATTTTTCAAAAATTCGAATTATTTTCGGTTATACAGCGAATTTTCTGGTAACGAAATTTGAATTGACCGCTATATACTGCGAGCTTCTTTAAAACGCGTTTTTCTTGAAACTACATTTTTGGAGGTGGGTGACATGATATCTCATAAGTTCTGCTCGACCGATTTCTTTGAAATTTGGTGGGAATCTTCCTTATAAATCATAAATTTCAATTTTATGTATTTAAAAAACATTCGAGAATGTAAAAAAGGGATAAAAATAATTTTTTTTTTTTGCATTTCAACGCCATTTTGCGACGAGGTCATAAATAGTTAAGCATTTTCAAAATTTTTTCGATTCAGATCACTACCATGGCTGGTTGTGTCAACCAGGGTACCGTATTTTATTTAGATCCCACTTCAACGGCCTGTAATGCGAAGAATTTTTAATTTTTTTTTTTTTTTACAATTTTCATTTTGTATTTTTAAATAGTCAATAAATATCATAAGAAAAAATGGCTACATAAATTTTGCATTATAGTCTGTTCCCATCGATCCCACCATAACTGAAATTTCTATTTTCACAATTGCTAATCTTATCATGCTTGAATCCTCGACTAATAAAGAGAGGTGTTATAAGTTTAACGTGTCTGTGTATCTGTGTCTGTTTCGGCATCGTAGCTCCTAAACAGCTGTTGATTTTTTGTTTGTTTGAAAGGAAATTCGATCGAGAGTGTTTAGCTATGTTTCAAATGTGGGTTACGAGTTCTGTACCTGAAGTATCTAGAAAAGGGGCGATAATCTTTAAAAGGGTGAGTATATATTATTGAAACTAAGCTAAGCGTTTAGAGGCAACGTTTCCACAAACGAATCGATCAGGCATGATTTTATGTCGGAAGTTTCTTTTAATTAATTTAATGTTATTACGAGTATCATTTTTGTTCGTGATTTTTGGTATTTTAAAGTCTCTCAATATGTTTTAGTGATATTATTTGAAATAGTTTCTCAGCTCACCTGTATGTAAAAAAATAATATGAAATTTATAGTGTTTTAAAAAGATTATTTAAATATTATGTGCATATAGATAGATAGATATAGATTGTATAAGGAGCATTTTATACTATCTTACTTCTTTTTATACTACACATGCATAACGTATTGAAATAGTTTAGTTTGGGTACCTATACGTTTATACAACATAGGTCACGTTCAAATCATTTTTCAATTTTTTATACCCATCTTTGTATAAAAAACATGATTTTTATACCATGTATATATGAAATATACATAGTATAATAAGTTTCGTCCCAAGTTTGTAACGCTTAAAAATATTGATGCTACGAACAAAATTTTGGTATAGGTGTTCATAGAATCACCTAATTAATCCATTTCCGGTTGCCCGTCCGTCCGTTCGTCCGTCCGTCCGTCCGTCCGTCTGTGGACACGATAACTCAAAAACGAAAAAAGATATCGATCTGAAATTTTTACAGCGTACTCAGGACGTAAAAAGTCAGGTCAAGTTCGTAAATGAGCATCACAGGTCAATTGGGTCTTGGGTCCGTAGGACCCATCTTGTAAACCGTTAGAGATAGAACAAAAGTTTAAATGTAAAAAATGTTGCTTATAAAAAAATAAAAAACTTTTGTTTGAAACATTTTTTTGTAAACATCACTGTTTACCCACGAGGGCGTTAATTAGGTGCAAATTTTATAGTATGTATTAATATAGGAATATCAAAGTGAATATCTTTTGTTATTTACGTGACGTCAAAAAACAAACGATTGCGCATCAACACTTGCGCATTATATGAGAATATCAGTTAAATATGTCAGATATGCATGTATGTGAAATGTGACAGAGTTATCAACACTGCCTATACATGGTATTTCAACAATTAACTCAGTCAATTGTTTGTTTTCACTTGTTTAATATGGTAATGTGTAGTACCTCGGATCATTTACACTTTCAATCATTCGTAGTCTCTTGAAAGATTGTATTATTTGTGACATAGCTACTGTATGAAGTTTGCAACCTCGGATCGAACGCCATAATAATAAGTTTGCTTAATTTTACAATAGTTTGCTCCTTTCCATGCAGGTGTAATGCATGTGTAAAAATTAAATCTTGTTCACTTCGATCCATTAAAAAATTCAGTTGAGGTTGTATTCACATAGAAGAGGGTGATTATAAGAGAAATTTGTAGCTAATAAATTTGTAGAAATTTGCGCAATGAATTGTAAAAACTGTATAGTGAAGAGTGCGCTTTCAGCTTCAATCGTCATTATGTCTTCGTATCATGGTTTACAAGTTTAAAAAAAAAATATTTTTCATCAATGGCTAAGAATATTTTAATTTTCAAATACATAGAGTGTAGGAATACTAGTGTTATTTCATACCATTGTTTTATTTACAATAATGGCTTTAACAATAAACGAAAAATTATGATCCTGGCACCAAGATTTTGTCTGTATAGAAATAATTCTGCAACTTGCAAAAAAGATTGAATACCCTATACAATAATGTAACATATATATATATATATATATATATATATATATATATATATATATATATATATATATATATATATATATATATATATATATATATATATATTTATATAAGAATAATGTAACATCTGTATATATAAAAGAATTCAAGCTGACTGATCGATCAACGCACAGCTCAAACCGCTGGGTCTAGAAACCTGAAATTTTGTACACACGTTCCTTGTATGATGCAAGTAAGCACTGAGAAGTGATTTTGGAATTTGATGAAACTTGGTGGATAGGGTAATTTTGATCCCAAAAGTATAAAAATCAGGTTAATTTAATGAATGGATGCAGAGTTTCTGAGATATCGCAATATTTGGATCGATTTTAGTCCGTATCTCAAAAACTATTCGACCAGTCGTCAAATGCACCCGATTTTTGTACTTTTTGGGTCAAAATTACCTTATATACTGAGTTTTATCAAAATTGGAGATACAAAAAATTTCTCGATTTTTTGTAATTTTTTTAAGGGGTAGTACGCTTTAGAAAAAACGGACAAAATGTGTTTCGGAATTTGATGAAATTCGGTGGGTAAGGTAATTTTAGCATATTATCAAAAAAAGGAGTGACACTTCAAAGTCGTTTGAAAATTTTTATCAGGGCAGTGACCAGAAACCTTTCATTTAATAATTTTCTAGAAAACTTAAATTAAAAAATGGCATCTTACTGTGTCGAACATTTTTGTGCGTACAGTTGAATTACCGTACCAAATAGTTGAATTTTATTAAAAATATATTTATAATTGAGCTAAATTGAGATAAACAAATCCAGTTAAAATTTTCACGAAGGTATTTGAACAAAATGAAATAATAATGGTTAAAAATTTATTTTTCAAATATAATTTAATCATTTTGATGGTATATTAAAAATGACTTTATACAACAAATCCATGCCAAATATACATTATATAAATGTTCTCTGACCTCAATATATAAACATCTATATATAAACCAAATTAAGAATGGGGTAATTTTGATCCAAAAAGTTTAAAAATCAGGTTAATTTAATGAATGGATGCAGAGTTTCTGAGATATCGCAATATTTGGATCGATTTTAGTCCGTATCTCAACAACTATTCGACCAGTCGTCAAATGCACCCGATTTTTGTACTTTTTGGGTCAAAATTACCTCATATACTGAGTTTTATCAAAATTGGAGATACAAAAAATTTCTTGATTTTTTGTAATTTTTTTAAGGGGTAAAAAAATCGCGAAAAATCGAAAAAAAAATCGAGAAAAACGCAAAACAAATTTTGTTTTGGAATTTGATAAAACTCGGTGGGTGGGGTAATTTTGATCCAAAAATCAGGTTATTTTAATGATAGGACCTATAGAAAGTTACAATGTCAGCGAGTATCATGGGCAAAACTTCATTTTGAAAAAAGTTAGAGTTCTCCACCAAAAAATTAAAATCCATAAAATTGTGAACAAAAGAGTGGATATGTGAGGACTATAACCTAATAGTCTAAAGGAGAAATTGTCCAGCAAAGCGGGCGGGTATCTGCTAGTACTCTATATAATGTAAAAGAAAATTCAATGCACTTCAATTTGAAAAAGAGATTTTCTTCCACTTTTTTTTTTTAACTTGATATGGTTATTAAGATCTGAATAACGATAATCCTCATATAATTTCGTAATGTAATATACAAGTATCAAAATATTACACTGAAGTACATATGGTGTTTTGGCGTTAGTATTTTTATACCATGTATGTATGAAAAAATATATCAAGGTAAACTAGGTTAGGTTAGCTTAGGTTATATTGGCTGCCCACGAAGGACACACGTGGGCTTTAGAGCCCATTGTGATACCATTTTTGTGCTTCACCACCTTTCCGCAGATAATTTCATTATCAGCTCCTCAATTTCAGAGGCTGAGTGCACCTCCTTCATGCATATACCATGCACTAAACCAGCCCATCAAAATTATTAATTAAAATTATTTAATTATTTTGTTGCAACGGCGGGAATCAAACCCGCTACGCTACGCCATAACCAACTGAGCTAATAGGGCGAAGGTAAACTAAGTTAAGTAAAGAAGGTAAAATTTCTACCCGCTGGGGGACAAAAAAAAAAGGTTTAACAGAAATTTTATTGCTGTTTTAAATTGTCGATAATTTTACTAATGAATATTTTTTTTAAATAAATTAATATCCGGGAGCTAAGGAATTAATTTAAAAGGATTATTTTTATATTTTAATATACTTTTCTGGATATGACATATGTTTTAAAAATATCCTTTACGTGCTTTTTAACAAATAATTTTTTATATGAAATACAAAAAAAAAAAAAAAAAATGAATAAATAAAACAAACAAAACCATATACCCTTAAATTTATTTCATCAAAATCATAAATCGAATATTATAAACTCATTATTTGTTAACATTAAAAAATAATATGGGTAAGTAGATAAATAAATATTCTGCTGACATATTTAATCTCGTCGAAAAATGTACATAAAAATCCGTTGCCTTGTGTGGCTAGTGGGAGTTTTATTCTAGTCTCGTTTCATTATATCAAAAGGTTTTTAGTTCTGGTCAGGAATAAAAAACTTGTTGCGTTAACAGGTGAAAATTTTAAAAATCTACATAGCAAATCTTTTTAAGAAAAAACAGTAAATTTTGTGCAATGTTACATTTAAACAAAAATTATGAAATTTGGACATTTACGGCGAGAGCGTTGGACAATTTCAGTTTTTAAAACACGTGAAAACAAACAATTGACTCAGTTAATTGTTGAAATACCATGCATAGACAGTATTGATTACTCTATCACATTACACATACATACATGTCATACATACATAACTAATATTCCCATACAATATATACTATACAATTTACGCCTAATTTGCGCCCTCACGGGTAAACAGTGATGTTTACGAAAAAAAGTTTCAAACAAAAATTGGTTATTTTTTAGAATTAAACATTTGTTATATCTCTAACGGTTTACAAGACACAGCTTAATATCTTTTTTCGTTTTTGAGTTATCGAGTTTACAGACGGACGGACGGACAACCGAAAATCGATAAATTAGGTGATTTTATAAACACCTATACCAAAATTTTGTTCGAAGCATCCATATTTTTAAGCGTTACAAACTTGGGACTAAACTTTGTATACCTTGTATATTAAATAGCTCTGCTATTTTTTAAGATCTGAGTCAATTTTTGACTATTATATTGATTCCTTGACATCATTAGTAATTTTCCCAATAAAAAAAACTCCTCATAAACCAGGAAAAGATCAACTTTAGAAGATTGCAATTTTTTTCGGAATAACTCCATTGTTTCTTCTATTTTGTAAATATGCCATAGATAAGAATTGCAACATGCTTCTTTTCATATTTAAAATCATCCTGTTCAAAAACAATGCTATATTAGAAAATGTAGCGGCTTATTAACTTGACAGGAATATTCATTTTTCATTTATTTGTAACAATTTTTTGATTATACTGGAAAAAAAAAGGAATGACACCCATATATCTTTTTATACAATATACACAATACATATTTTATTGGTTATATTTCTCTATATATACTACAAACAAAAAATGTGGACCCTATTTATAACATAACAACAAATATACAGAATATGTCAGGTAAATTTATTTTTTATTTCGTAATTATTTTCTAAACATAAATTAAAATATCTTATTGAAAGAAAAAGCAACAAAAGATTTTGAAAAATTATTTGAAATTTTTTAGAAACTAAAAACTATTTTAATTTTGTAAAAGTTTTATACAATAACAAAATTTGTATACAAACTGTTTTAAAATCATTTTCCTTAGTTAAACCATGAGTGTGAGAGAGTATATATACATTAAATAATGTGTATAAGGAAGATATTCACATGCATCCAAGGAGACACTAATAGTATCTTTCTTATACGCCTTGCTTAATGTAAATGTACTCTGCCACACTCATTGATGTACTACGGGAAATGATTTAAAAAACACACAGTACAATCATTCTTAATAGAATTATTAAGTTTAAATACAAAATTTGGTATTCCAAACTAACAACCATTTCAAATGGACATCGGAATCGATCCCCCTACTATAAAATTGGTAATACATCACATGTTTGATTTAAAATTTAATTGCTTGCTTGTAATTATATAATTATTATAGTAAAAGTCAAATAAAAATTATTGAATAATAACAATATACTTATTATTGTGAAATTAGAGAAAAATTGCATAGTTAATATTGTTTTTAATGTAACTTTACATAGTTTCGTTGCGATTTCGTTGAATTTGTAAGAAAATAGTATTAAACTTTAAATGTTAATGGTAAATACAAGCCATAGACATCCATAGAATTTTATTAACAAAGTAGTGTGTCATTAAAATGGAAACTCCTGAAAAAAAATTATGCAAGCTCCGTTTTTTTTTTAAATTTTAAATTACCCACGATATTTCGGTACTCAATAACGTCGCGAAACGAACTTAACTTTGTAATGAATAACATAATAATGTATCGATACACCTTATGCTACTCCAAAGAGTGATCAAGATCAATCCTGTAGGGCCATGAGTAAAGGACCCTGAAATATTAGATAATACCGTAAAATGTTTTTTGGATCATTCTGATTAAAAGCTACGAATATATTATAGTTATAGTACATGATTAAGAAAAAGAATTTCAATGAAACTTTTTCCAACCTTCCCCAAAATGTTTTTCATATCGTTCTGAGAAAAGCTCTCACGACCACAAAATGTTTTAACGAGTACTTTTCGAGCTACGCGCTTTATAAGTATAATGTATGTGTAGCTTTGATTGCCCATAGCTCAAAAACTAACTGTTAGAAATTGACCATGAGAGCTCTTGATTAGAACGATTCAAAGAACATTTTGGGGGCGGTTTTAAAAAGTTTCACAGAAAGGAATTTTCCTAGTCCTATAGGAACTATAAATATATGTGTATCTATGATCCTCAGTCTAAAATTGCTTGTTAAAAAATTTTGTGGCCGTAGGAGTTTTTGATCAGAACAATCTGATGAACATTTTGGGCCCGATTGAAAAAGTTTCATAGAAAGCCATTTTCCAAGTCATATCGCCCGTAGCTCGAAAATAACTTAAAAATTTTTATGGTCGTGAAAGCTTTTGATCAGAATTATCCAAGGAACATTTTAGGGTGGAAAAAAAAAGTTTCACAGAAAACCATTTTCCAATCTTATATTGCGGGGTTCTTTAATTTTTTTCTAACAAGTAAAATTGTTCGTCCTTGACAAAACAATATTTTCCGGTATGACTATGACATTCTGTATAATAAATATATATGAAATATATGTAACAGTATACATGAAATATCAACAGTAAATATATACAGAGAGAGGTATGTTGTATGTACACCATTGTTAAACATTAAACCTTCCTGAAAAACAAAAAAACAAAAAAATATATAGAAAAAATAACAACATGTTTGTAAATGAAAAATTTATATGTTCTTTTTGTTTATTTGAAATACATATATTTTGATATTTATGTGTTTTTTCATGTTTGTATCGTATTCTATATCGTCTTGTGTTTTGATTTACTTTACTTTTTAGTATTTATGTAATAATAACAATAATCATAATAATAATAATAATAATGATAACAATATATACATTGACGTAACAGATAAGAAAATCTACCTCATAAAGGAAAAGCGAAAGAAATTTAAAAGATAGATTCCTTAAGATGGTCAGATTTAAAGTAATTTGCGCTAGTTTATCCTACTACTATTATAATTGTGAATGTTTGTTATACGCAAAAATTGCTGAACGGATTTTGATGAAACTTCACAGTATTGTAGTTTTCTAGCTTGTTACCTTCCCGCTTGACTGGATTTAAAAGTAAAAACCATCACTTTATAGCCTGCACCTCTCTTGATTTCACTTAACCCCTTTCATAACACGCGAAAGGATTGTTTTACACAGCTAAAATATATACATACTTTTCAGGTGTAAAATAGTCATAATTCATTGAGTATACCAGAAAAGAAGGCCATTAATTGTTTGACATTTATTATTTTAATTTTTACTGAAATCTTTATTTTTTGGGTTCAAAATTATTATCAAAGATAGAGCAGTCACATTAAATTTAATTTTTTATGTTTTTTTTTTTTTTAAATATATCTTTATAAATTATAGTTCATGTGTTATCCTGATGTATGAGCCATATTTTTGAACAGTTTCATTCATATCCAATCGGTAGTTTTTGCGTGAAAGCGCAACAAACAAACATGCTAACGCTCACATTTATAATAAATAGGGATTAATCAGAATAGGACATAGGGTATAATTTATCTTGGCATGATCTCGCTGAACGAAGTTAAAACGATAAAACCGACAATACGAGAAACACTAATTAAATCATTCTATAGCCTATCTGAGCAATAGCTTAAGATGGTTAATAGTAAGTAACATAAATAATCGATTTGATGATACGCTCCTGTTTTGTGTTTAATAAATACATACAAACAAATAGATCTACTTTTTTATAATAAATTTAATATAAAAATATACCGAAAATACACAGAACAAATAACTTTTTTCCGCCTACCTTCAAGGTTGAAAAAGGAGATTTATGGTTCTACTTTGATTTCAAAACCTCAAATAAAAATTGTTATTTATTATTTATAATTTATCAATTCAAAATATAAATATATATGTATATACTTTTTTGGATTTCCCAATAGATTTTACCTGTTTTATCACGATTATTTCAAAAATTATAATCTAATATCTAATATCACTGAGAAAGGACGATATTGAGATAGCTGCGGATTTAATTTCTGGGCCTGAGAAACTTTTAACTGGCTAGTCGTAAATTGATGATTATTTACTACCTTCTTTCGTAATCTAATACGAAGATAATCGACTCTCCAGTAATGTCGACTTTTGTATGAAACTCAGCAAAGTAAATTTTTGAATTATAACTAATAAGCCTTAATTTTATATTTATTATCTGAGAAATTTAGTTCTTAAGTCTTGTTTAGTTGTTATGTTCTGAAAGTTGTTATATTCTGAAATAATATTAGCACTAGCATGTGAAAGAATGAAAAGCGATGAAGAATGATTGAGTTAAGAATTAAAGTGCGTGTTTTGTATAAATATTCTATTTCATTTTTGTTTTATTACCACATAAACTACACAAAATTATTATATTTATGAAATAATCTTATTTATGACTGAAAGACAAATTACTATAATCAAGTAAATGGTTTTTTTTTATAGACTTACAAATATTGTGGCGTAAAATGAAAGAGCCATAAACAATTTCTGATAGTCCAAAAAATAATTAAATCTTCTTCTGGTCCCCTAATAACTTGAGTTAAATGGAATCATTTTAATGCCACTATATTTCCTGATGGTTTTAATGTATGAAATCAAAGGCATTAGTTAGTTCTGATTTTTGATGTCGAAAGAAATGTGATGAATTATAAAATTGTGTCCTTATAAACATAAGTGAGGTACGTAAATAAGGGCTGATTGACCAGCCCTGTTCAAACGTTAAACTGACTGATTGTCATAACTGTTATCTATTTGCAATATACAAGCTATATAACAATTTTCAGCTTTAATAAATTCATTTAAATACAACGGAAATCATAAATGAATCTTATTTATTTATTGTTCATAAACAGGGGCTGACTGACCAGCCCTGTTCTATCGTTTAACTGACTGACTGTCATAACTGTTATCTATATGAAATATACATGCTGTATCACAATTTTCAGCTTTAATAAATTGATTTTAATATCACGGAAATCATTAAAGAATCTGATGTATTTATTGTTCATAAATAAGGGCTGACAGATCAGCCCTGTTCTATCACCTAACTGACTGACAATCATAACTGTTATTTATATGCAATATACAATCTGTATAACAATTTCAGCTTTAGTAAATTCAATGAATTGTTTTTGGCCGGGCTCTACCATTATTACAAATCAGCTAAACATTACTCTCTCATAAATTGAATACTATTTTGATATTCTATAGTGGTAATCAACACACTTTCATATTCACTTGACATTTTCTACATAGAACATAGAACATGATAATAGAACAAAACATTTCATTCTATCTACTCTATCTAGTAAAATAAAAAAATAAATAATATAAAAGACATGGACATGTGTTGAATATGTTGACACAAATAAAAACAAAATAACATAAATAATGATTACGACAACAACGAATGATGGGAGCGAAAATTGTTCTAGTAGGTTAACAAGTTTTTCTTTTCAAGAAAAATATGAACAATCATCATCATTATTTTAATAGTAAAAAGTATAACTCTTGTTCTTATTAAAAGACCGCTCCGAAAGTGAATTATTCTAGGAAATGGCACGTAAAAAATCCATAAACACTAACTTTCTGCCGCGTGGTAAACAAGCTCCAGAGTCCGATATGCAGTGTTTTCTCTCCTAAGACATATTATAGGGTAAAGCGGCCATTTTTGAGATAGATGGAAAATAAGTTCCTTAACGACCGTAATGTTACGTAATGCTAGCATATACAAATCCCTCCTTCCCTTCCCAAATAATATAAATCAAACAATGTGGGAGAAATGTCTGATAACAGCACGTAACGTTTGTGCGATAGTTATTTGGTAAGGAGCGAAAATTTTTCGCAATTTTTACTAATTTTATTTCTCTCTTTTCTTCTATCTCGAAAACGGTAACTCTGTCTTATGAGAGAGAATTTTCTACAACATATACCTGAAATTTTTTTCCGTAAATATAACAGTTTTCGAGATATCGGCCAAAAACCTATTTTTCATGTATATATATCATTATAACTCGCTTTCCCCCCTCTTCTGCGCCTTATTACGGTTTTAAGCTAGATGCCAAACCCTCTTTTTTGTTTAGTTTTTATCCTGTCCCCCAAAAGTCCATAAAACCATAAAAGGGTCTTTTTTCGTCTTAAATGATCGGCCTAAACAACTTACATGATAGTTCGTATTTAAGGTAAGTTGTTACAAAAAATTCACCTTTTGTTCTGATTCATGTATCAATTTTATTTTCTAATTTCAATTTAAGTATATCCACTTTTCACATAGATATTTAAGCGAAGTGTTTCTATATCATGTATATTTCAAAATTTACGTGGTTCAATGAATAGAATAGACTGTATAGAAGCGTATAGTAGAGTAGAAGCATGAAGAAGAGTGAATTGGAAGTGCCTGTGTTTATGTAATATATATATGTGAAGTATGATGAGAATGAATGGTGTGTTATTATTGTAGTGTCGTCGACTACAACAAGTTGTATCTAGAATTTCGTGCTAAATAACTAAATAGTTTTCGTTTATAGTTAAACCTTATTTATTTCACACTTCGTACTTAGCTTTTGTTAAAGGTAATAGATTTCATATAGAAGTTTATACAGAAATGCAAATTTTTCTTAGAATAAAGTTTTCAAAGGATTTTACCGATTTGGTTCCCTGACCGTAGATCAGAGCACTATAGACATTGAATTAACGCTACAATTGATCCTTGAGATATCTGAAACTTAAAAGGTATAATACTTTAGGTAAAGGTGAAATTTAGGTAAAATAGTAAAAATCAAATGAAAAAAAATTATGTTGAAACAGCTATTTGAACAACAGCCGCAATTGGTGGAAAATTGAGCTTCTCTAGTAAATAGAGATGATAATCTATTATTTCTCTCAGAAGGAGATTAACGCTGTTGCCTCCCTACATTGTAAAAAAGTTTTGGATCATATGCGCGGTAATAGTATAGCATGCTTGTCATCAAACGTGTTATTTTTAACCATACGGTACGCAACTATTTTTCGTACAATTTATAGTGTATAAAGTGTTGTTTTCAATTTTCAATCTGTTTATATAGATATCTCTTTTATACTACCAATACTATAAGTAAAGTCGTTTCTGTTCAACAATAAAATTGATTTACTTTGCGTTATTATACATCAACAATGAAATAGTCAATAATTTTTTTGTTTAACGCATGTAACTGTATCCTTTATATCCTTAATAAGTATCTAAAAAATTTAAAATTTTCTTTCTCTATGCGCATAGCAACGAGACAATAATAATAATAATATTACCCTTGATCAGCCCACTTATTGGGTAAAGGCCTCTCCCAATGAAACCCATGAGTTTCTACTTTTAAATTTTGTAGACCGTCGTACACCTGTATAATTAATAAGTTCGACACACGCCATTTTGTTTTGAGTCGCTCTCTTTTTCAAGTTGACAGCGATTGTCTCTTATTCGTGCTACGTTCCCAGCCAAACGCCATTTTAGTTTTTTTAATTGTTAAGGTCACATCTTTTTTTCTCGTTTTAGAACAAGGAGGTTCTGGGAAGAGTAAAATATCTTCATTGATAGATTCATATGGTTTCCCAGCGTTTTCACAAATAAAGCTTTTCTAATTTCACTGTTATGTATTTAGGTCTTGTTTATAAATCAAGTTTGACTGTATAATAAACGAATGCATATAATATTTCGTGAATTGTAGATGAACAAGGATATTGTCTGATTTACTGGATATGACATGAATAAAACCCCCTATTGTGAGCTGTATTTTCTGTATATCATGATGTACCTACAGGATCGTATTTTATGTTCCTTTTCGCGCGTATTATATTATCTTTTTTATAAAAAAAATTTGATATTTATAAGATTTTCTTCATTACAAACACATTTTATATTTGGGTATAGATATAGAGATATTACCCACATATATCTTTTTTTATCCAGTTTCTATAATATAAAAAAAATATATATCTACTATTTGCGAGAGATATGTGTATATCTTATATAAATAAACTAAAAATCGGTATTCAAAGGTGGACATATAATGAATCAACTATATTGATTTTCGAAGCTCGATTATTATCTAACTTTTGTAAATCTACAAAAAGATAAAATAAAAGCTTATAATCAAGTTAATCCAGATTATAAAATGCTTATATCACATGAGTTTTAATTTTAAACCTGGCTTACGCCATAAATTGCGAACAGAATGTTTATTTAAGAAATTTTATTTATTCATATATTTTTATTTGTTATGATACATTTATAACTTCGATTCGAACGTTCGACCAGTTTGTAATTTCATAAAGAATAACAAACACAATAAATATTTGTTATATCTTTTATTTTAAATAAACAAAACAAATGTCCATATTGTACGAGTATTGCATGCTTCAGGACAAAACACAAGTATTTTACGAGACTGTAGAAAGAATCATTCATAAAAACAAGATATTAATCAAACATTTTCAATAATAATTAATCAGTCAATCTTCTGATTACTTTGAGACTTTGTATATGTCATTTATGTCTTTACAGGGCGTTATTTTTCAAGGATCTCGGAAAATTTGATTTTATTTTAATCTTTAATATGTTGATCAATTGACACTCAGTTTCACAGAGGGAAAATGATTTTTCATTTGTCATCTCATTTCTTTTTGTTCCGAGAATACGTACTTTAAGCGGGTCCGAGAATACGTACTTTAATTGGATCTTTTTATAATTTAAAATAAGTATGCATTTTTTTTCATATTTGGATAAATTGAGGAAAAACTGAACTTAAACATCGCGTCGGATTTTAAAAGAACTTAAATTTGTTTATGGTAATAGAAATTATATTTTGTTACAATTCATGTTCAAATAAGTTAAAATTATTCATGCATATAACTGTATGAATATATGTACTTGATGAATTTTATTGACGCCAACATTTCAAAAAACAAAGTTCCTTTTTAAAGCACACAGTTTAATTTAAGTAGTTGGATCTTTTAATTCCGATTTAAAATAATATTTAGGAAAAATATAAATTCGAATCAATTAAATTGTACTATTAGGCTCGAAAACACACTTTAAAGTTCAAAAAGTGGCCCTCGATAAAACACGTCAAGTTTTTTTTTTAAATAGCATACTAAATATAACTGGGCAACACAATTGAAAGCAATACTCAGTACTCATTCATTCGAATTTTTGCCCAGTTTACCTGCATATCATAGCATATCCAGGAACGCAACTACATCTGGAAAGTTAAACTTAACTTTACGAAAATTTGTCTAATCAACCTATTAAATTTTCTGGCATTTTGACCGTTAAACTGACCGTAAATGCAATGAACTATAGTTGGAAGCAGAACACTAACTATCAAATATGTAATTATAATGCACCAAAAACACTGGAGCACCTCCGTCCATCTTCACATGCCCGATCCACAAACCCTATAGACAAGCCGTCATTCAAAAATATATGAATAATGATTAACGAAAATAAATTGAACGACATTTACTACTTTATATGTGGAGCACTAAAATTGAGAAGCATTTTTCAAGAAGGGTAGCAAATTTAGATAGAATCTACCAGCTTTAAATCATATCTAAAGATATTAATTAAAAAACACTAATTCTCGCTATTTTATTTTAATTTCTGTACACAGAATTTTATATTGTTTATTTTATTAGGTTTAACGTATGCCAAACTCTATAAGCTTTATTGCAATATAGATATATTTTGATTTTTTTTTTAAATTTTATTCATGCATGTTTGGTACTACAATGTTAAAGTAAGTAAATACTAGCCGTCTTCCGTGGGTAAAAGCTTAGCTTTGAAGGAAGCACCTACATTGGATAAGAAGACGTAAGTTTTGAATATACGTCATTTGTAAAAATATCTACTGAAATATTTACTATTTTACTTAGTTCTCCATGCCAGTCCCCGCTTAAATATTTACAATTTCCTCTGAAACATACAGTAGATCATATCAATATAAGCAGCAAATATTTCAATCCGTTTGGGGATTCAAATTCTTGTTTGTTGAGTTTCAAAGGTAATTTATTTACAATATCTAATACGATTGGGTTTGGAATTTTGAAACAAGGAGAAAATATCAATACATCATGTGGCAACATTACTTACATAGAGATAGTTCAACCATATAGATATCTATAGTAGTAAATTTATAGGCTAACAATAAGTAATATAATGTTTTTAATTTACATAAATCAACTTTTTAAGAAGAATATGTAATTTATAAAGGTATAGGTATTCTATCTATATTCTAGACGAATGGTTTGATGGATATTTGGCGTTAAATTGGGTTTTCCCATTTGATTTTTGAAGAAGTAATAGATAGGTATAAGATTTTTGAAACTTGATAGATATTTATATTGAATACAGAAATATTCAATTTATTATCTCTGCATATAAATAATAAAATAGGCGAGTGTTTGGATTTAATGAAACTTATAATATTTTATGTGAAATTGATAACAAAAACTATAGCAACACGATTTAAGGTATTTCGATACTGTAAAAATTAAAATGATACCAAATATTTGAAATTTTATTTATTAATTAAACATCCGTCTTTTGGGAAAAATTCATATCGATTCTCAGTATCTTTTATGACAAATAAACTATCAAAGTCAATGTTTTTATCAAAAGATCGTCATATTTCTTTTAAGCCGTACATACAATCGATATGAATTTGTCACAAAATACCTATACAAGGGTGATTAATTAATAAAATTAATTTCAAATTTTTGTTATCATTTTTATTTCAACTCTTTATGGCATATCGATAACGTAAAATGAAAATTATTTGAAATTATATTTATCAATTCATTTGAAATTTACTAAAATTTAGAAAGATATCATTGTTTTTCTGTGATAAAGATACGCTTCTGAGAACAAAATTGAGACATTTTAATATAGCACGATAATCGAAATGAAATATGGCAATCAATTTGCCATTTTTAGACTCCCTTAAAAAATTGTCTTTGGTACGGTGTAATAAAATCTAAAACTGGAAAGAAATTAGATAATAAAACCATAATATCATCAAAAAAATGTAAAATAAATGTGTTTTTTATTAACGAATTAATGTGTAATTTGAATATAAATGAGAATGCTTTTCATTTTATCATTATAAAATAAATTTTTATAATTCATATATTTATTTGTATTTATTTACTTTGTCTGTTATAATACGACAAATACTACCTATACGTAGAGATTAAATAAAAGAATAAATGTTTTTTATATTTATTATATAGAGTGTTTCATTATTAATAAGATAACTGTTCATTTATAAACCCTTTGCTATGAGTACAATAGTCTATAAACTTCTCAAATAATACACCACAGGTCAACTTTTGATAACGTGTAATGTTTGAAGAGAAGGCTTCAAGTCACAAAACATGTAAATAAATCTCTAAAGTGTGCCAAACATGAAAACCTTGTGCCTTATTAGGGCTGCCTTTAAAATAATTTTAAATTCGAGTATCTGATAGAACTAGAACTAGATTTTATCTGTTATTGAAGTACATTCACGATTTATTTCATCTGTAAATTTATAAATTTTGCCGCCAGACAAGGGTGGCAGTCTCTTGTCTTGTCTCGACTATAGTCAAAGCTTTCTATCGTTTTGCCTGGTCTTTTTTCTGTCATGAAATTCTTTCTATTTTCTTCTAGCCCTTGGCTACGTTTCTATAGTATAAAATCTTTTAAGTATTCAATAAAAGTAATAAATAATAATATTTGATCTTTTTATCCGTTTTACAAGAAATCGCAGTAAAAACTAGAATAATGTTAAAATTCTGGCGCAAAAAATAGCAGTTTATAATTAGTACATTTTATGAACAACAATTAGAAAATCTATCGTTTCTCTCTCGAATAGTTATCGTCTGTCTGTCTATTGGCAAGACGAATGGTTATCGAAAATCAGGATTCTTAGTCTCTCGTTGCCGTGTTATCGTATGGTTTTTTGTTTTTCCGGTCTCTCGCAGCACCGCGACCATAAATGCATGATTTTTATCAATTTAATGATGTGAAAGACATCGTCAACTTTCGATTTGGAAATGTATAAATTGATGTATACGAGAAACGAAACTTTTGATAAAAGCGCAGGATCATACCCGTTATTTAAATTTAACAGCGTAATTCTATTGAAATAATGACTAGACAGAAATAGTATTCTGAATCTTATAAATCCTTTCAAAAACATAGTACAAAAAAATTCAAAATTGATCAAACAACCTATACCAGTAGTTATCCTTTCCACTACAACATAAAATATAATCACAAAACAAAAGGTATGTTATATGATATATAAAAAAAAAGTATACAAACAATGGAGCAGAAGAAAAAAACGGAAAATCCTTAAAATATTATTTTTCTTATATTCCTTTAGTTCTGCTGAATGTTTGAAGAGAGCCAACCAATGCTGTTGTTATATGCTTCTAATATAAAACAAAGCGAATAATATATAAGTGAAAGAGATATTATATTTTGAAGTTGAAAAAAAAGTCAAGACGAGTACAGATAGGTTGTTTTTTTATTATTTAAAGAGTAGCCTAGGCACTTGTGTATACCAACAGAGAAAAACGGATCTTCTGTCTATGCGGGCAAACAAATATATATATTCATATACAGAGTGAAAGGGAAATATTTAGTCAAACTGAGTTTTGTACAAGGTTTAATGGTTTATTGAACCTCTTAGCTTGCGACGTTTCCCACACAGTTAAAAGACATATTAGAACATACAAATTTTCTAATTTCCATTTCCTAGGTTGGTAATTGAGGTAGTATGGCTAAATATTTTATAGTCAATGATAATTGCAAGCACACAGAAGCTTCAAAAAGTCACAAAAAAACCTTGAAATCACAAACAACATTACAACCAGCACAAAAAATATTACCATCAAAGACAAACTAGCTTTTACTTTATTACTTGATATAACTGTAACTTTATCAAAAATTAAAAAACAATCATATTTGATGAATGGAAATTTAAAAATTATAATCCTAAAATACATTTATTAGTTTCCTTACATTCTGTAAAAATAATATAAGAACATTTATTATAAAAATCTCAGTTGTATTGAAGTGTGCAAAGGTTGGCAACATCAACAGCGTGTTTCAGTTTTATGATAAAAAAAAAAAAACAACTAAAAAAGACCTTATTATGTGAAATATTATCATAAAAATAATGAATGTTTCTCTCAAATTGAAGAGGTCGATGAACAATTCAGCCCGGTAGCAATTATGTTTTGCGGAAGGTGAACAAATTTTGCGTGGGGCAGGAAGTATAACTCTCAAGCGGAAAATCATATGAAATAATCCTACAGAATCTTGCAGCCACGAAATGGAAAACATGTACAAACTTTTTGTAGCAATTGAAACTTTCACACCCGGAACAGCAGTGTGCGAATAATCTTTTCGGTCTTGACACGACTCAAAGCAAAAAAGATCTCACTCCTAGCCCCTAAGTTGCTACAGGGCTGGAACAATTAACGTAATTCAATTCTAATACATGCAAATTTATATTAATAAAAGAATCAGTATTGAGATATACTTTTTTATTTTTATTGGCGTACGGATCCTTGAAAAAAAATCTCAAAAACAATATTCGCGAAAATATATTCGGGTAAAATTTTATAATACAAGCCTTAAAAAAGGCAATTCGATATCACACATTTGACAATAATAATTGATAGATATCAGAAATATCATGTTATATTCTAAAATGTTTAAAAAGTATCAACTCATTCGTCTCAATATTTTAGAAACACTCTACCTAAAAAGTTTATGGCATAGGCATTATTTGAGTGTAATATACCGAATCCTTTTTACTATTTTGAATAGAGCATTTTTTGTAAAGTTTTCTAGAACAATGGTAAAAATATTCAACAAATTTTATATTGTTTCTGTCTTTTTACTGTTTTTATTCAAATATTTTATAGTTTTCGAAATAAACGAAAATTTTTCAAAGCACACTGCGGTACGGTTAAAAAATCAATTTCATTGGTACCAAATTTGCTTGTATGAAGAAGATGAAAGGATTACAGAATTTTGAATTAATTATGAACTTTAGGTGGGTGTTATTGATTCCAATAATTCCGACCCAATCCCGCCCACTCCCCTGGGATTGAAAGTAAAGACCACCGCTTTATAGTCTCCACTTCTTTTGTTCTCACTTATCCCCCATCCATAACACTCGAAATAGGGTAGGGATTGTTTTACACAGGTATATGCAGGTTTCAATTTTTTTGGAATGTTATAGTCTTGATTCATTGGGTGTATCAGAAAAGGTGGCCATGAATTGTATCTAGTTCAAAATTTTTGCAGAAATATTTAAGTTATTGTTCAAAATAATGCTAATAGATGGCGAAGTGAATTAGCATAAGCTACATTTAATTTTTTAATTTATTTTTTTAAATATATCTTTATAAATTTTAATGTATGAGCTATATTATTGTAAGTTTTATTCAAATCCATTCATTAGTTTTTGCGTGAAAGAGTAACAAACACACAAACAAACAAGCGAACAAACATCCCTACTTTGACATTAATAATATATATAGGGATGTTTTAAAATTAAAAAATTTACATTCCATCTTACTTTTTTTTTTTAACCAGCTTACATCCACCGATTATATTTTGAAATACAACTGAAAAATACTCATTATACTTCATCGTAATCTTTTTTCAAAATTTCAAGAAAGAAGGGTCGTATATATATATATATATATATATATATATATATATATATATATATATATATATATATATATATATATATATATATATATATATATATATATAAGTACAAGTATTAGTCGAATATTTAAGAAAAACTAATGATCTGTGAAAATAAAAATTATTGTTATTATCTATGTAATATATATTTTCAAAAACATATATTATTGTTAACTATGCAATTTTTTATGGATTAAAAAAAATAAAAGAACTACTAACTATTTATTGTTTATAGTCTTATCGATCTACAGATTCGGTAAAGATTCAATAAACAAGTTTAAGTATACCATTATATTCAATTTGTATTCAGCAAGACTGAAAATAGTGATAATTTCAATTGGTATACATAGCATTAATAGTAAAAATAAATGTGCATTTGCTGTTTGCTGTGATACCACTCTATGACGTCATCGTTGATAATGCGAATTATGCATGATATTGATCTTTGTTGAAGACATTATCATCGTTACTATAGAACAAAGTATGTAATAAGGAACACAAACTTCGTTTTTTATGTCAAAATACTACCCTTAATTGTTTTAAAAATTGGACGTTAATGGTAATAGTACCATTTAGTAAATAGTATAGCTCTTTAGTATCTTACCTTACTAAACTACGTAAATTCTGCGTCATTGTTTTACAACAACGATTTAACTGAATTAAATTTTAGTATAAGAACAAAATGATTTTTCGATCGGCTTACAGTTTGAAAAAGCTTACCTGAAATAAAAACGTTACAAAAACGTTTTGATAAAAGCCATGGCAAGTTTGAATGTCTTTTTCATTATTGGCACAGTCAAGAATTGGTTCTCATCTAGAATTCCTTACCAACAGACATAAAATCAATATCACACATGTAATCAAGGCCTTCTAGAGGGACTATTTTTAACTTTTAAAAATTCCTACAATAAATTTTATATTAGAAAATACTAGCTGCCCCGACAGACTTAATTCTATTGGTTTTCTGGTTTGCAGTACAGTAGTCTTATCACTAAAAAACGATCCATCTTGAATTTATTATGGGCCTTAACGAAAAAATGGGAACAACAATTAGCTGAATTGGGAGAGCCGCTCTCGAATTTACCAATTAGAACTTTCAAGTGTTCTACGAAATGATATTATCAATATTCCTTACTTTTTCGTAGGTATATTCAGTATTTTTGTGTACGAACCATAAAAAATATGTACGTGTGGTCAAATAGTACCAAGAAGTAATCGATTTGGCATAAAATACATAAAATTTATGCTACAGTAATATTTTAAGATTTCCTTTTTATGTTGAATATCCTAAAAAACACTGTCATTTAAATCATACATTTTGCCATAAGCTATAAATGTTGATATATATTCTTTTCAAAATATGTTTCATTCTTTTAAGTATTGCTTGTGGCTTTTGATCTTTTATTATTTCAGTTCATAGCTGGTAGCTGTTCAATCACTAACAGTTTTCATTCGTATGGGAAAAAATGTGCAAAATTTATTTTAAATATCTATAAGAGGTTTGCAAAATTTTACAAATCACTTATTTGAACTTTCTCAGAGTAAATCTTACCCATAGTTATAAAAAATATTATGTCTACATTTTGACTTCGATAAATCAGAGTAAAAAAAATAAATTTAACAAATCCAAAAAACCAACTTCGTTAAATAATAACTAAAAGAAAAAAACCAGTCCAGTAGTCTACATAGCGACTTTATTATTAGGGACCCTTTAAAAATTCAGACCACCTTCCCAATAATTGATTCTGACGGTTAAAATTTCTATGTAGACTACTGGATTTTTTTTCTTTTCAGTTTTTATTTAACGAAGACGGGTTTTTTGATTTATTAATTAAATACCGTCCACTTTCATTTTCAGCTAATGTATGAATGTTTGGTTCTTTGTTTGAATCAAATGCGTGGGCCGATTTAGATGGTTCTTACGTCGAATCTTGAAATGCCATGTCTTTAGTGACACTCACAAGGCTAAGTGTCTAGAGAGCCAGAAAAGAACAACAGTCATTTTCTCGAATTCTTTGACATTTTTTAAGTATTTTTATAGATTTTGATCGATTCAGTTATAGGTTTGCAGTAAGTAAAGAGAATGACTTTACATTTTTCATATTTTTACTGCAATCAGCTAATTTCTTTTAACTACGAGGCACATTGAGAATTTCAGATAAAGAAGTTTTACCATGGTATTCAAAGTTTCCACGTGTAAATATCTATAAAATCAAATGACCCATAAGTTTTATTTTACAATAAACATTTCATTCTACTTTCGAAAACAAAAGCTTAAACACATTAACCCAAAAAAATAATTATTTTATCGAATTATTGATAAAAACTTACCATTTGATTATGTTTACTCTAAAACAGTTATTAAATTATAAGGATTAAATAAATTCAATTAAATTTCATGTCTATTGTAAACGAATGAAATAAAAATTCAATTAAAAATATATTTAAACACTCAACAGACAACCATCACAACTGGTAATTATTGTTTCATGACGAACATTTTCCATTTTACTTTTATTTTATAAAAGTGAATGTCTGTGTGACTAAAATGTTAAATTATTTTATTTATTGAATTAGAAAAATTTATATAATTATTATGTTTGCATGGTTAATCTTAAACTTTAATTAAAATATCATTAAAATCATTCTTAATTTTATTATATTGTCATTATGTTTTTTTACAATCAATTACACTCAAAATTAAAATGACGACGCATTTTTTCTTACGTACATAATTGTTTTTACCCCATGGACTCAATGCGTTAGATATATCGAATGTTCGATTTACAACTAGGCATGTAAATCGGTGTTTTGTAAATTTTATTCAATATTGTGAATACAGAATGTTTGATTTACATCTAGGCATATAAATATCACGAGTATGACAGAATACATACGTTAAGTAATGCATCTAAGTGAGAGATATTATATAAATGTGTAGAAGCTTCGATATGCGTTGAGATAGTTGTAAGACGCTTAGAGACTGGGAGTTTCTTAGTTGAATAGATGACCTACAACAGATAAGCCACGATACAAGTCACTGTTTCAATTTCATATAACATCTATAATACCCCTTACTTAGATGCATTGCTTAACGCATGTACTCTGTCATACTCATTATATTTATATGCTTAGATGTAAATCAAACATTCTGTATTCACAATATTGAATAAAATTTACAAAACACCGAAATACTCATAGTATTTTAAAATTTCTATAAAGGTTGTTCCTTTTACCAATGTTTCTACACTCACATGATTCAACGGTGTCGTACGAAATCAACCAGTGGGCTGATTTCATCAAAAACATCTGGAATGTAATCTCATAAATCGGCATCAAATTAAAAAACCTGCATGCTTCTCAAATACATTTATGAGTAGTTAGCCAAGACCAAAACTTGACTTCCTTCAGCTTTAGCACTTGTACCATACTGTTACTCCAACACATTGACCTTGCTTTCACATATGTTGAAAACATTATATATGTTCCTCCAGTTTTTGTTGATTAATGGCCATTCCAAATAAATACCCTTAATGTCTTGTTGTCCCTAATGAACTACCATACCGGAAAAAAAATTTTGTAAACACCATCGAGCCATCATAACTAGCTTGTTGAAGATCTTCTCCTGCCCGTAATTTCGATCTTATCAACGCTATTTTTTTTAAAATATGATACGTTTATTTATTTGTTTAATTATTTATTTGGTTATATGTGACAACGTCATAATAAAAAAAGAAATAATTTAATAAAACCTTGTTTCCATTTATTTATAACAATTAAAAAGGATAGTCTTGAGGTAGAAACGCAATGTGACACAAAAATTGCTTACCCACGTAATATCTAAAAAGTCTAAGATCTCAGAGTGGAATATTCAAAATTCTGGTAAACTTAATCGGTATTTTATTCAAGTATTATTATAAATATTTTGTAAATTAAATATGAATTTGGCACACAAACTGTTTCAACAGTATTAAGTTGTAACATAAACTTTGTACACAATTATATTATTATATTCATATCCTAAATAGCTTTGAAGTTATGAGGGTGAGGGTATGCTACCAGTGTAGATAGCAAGTCACTCGTTAAGTCAGTTGGAATCAGGCATATTTCGTTTAACTTTGCACGGTTATTTTTTCATTATTTTAAACATCTATTCGATTTTTGGAAACTTAGCTATAAAATGTTCTCAATCAAGTCGGTTCGACCGCTTAAGGGCTACGATGTCACTGAGAAACACACAAACGCACAGATAAACACTTTAAACTTATAACACTCCTTCCTTATTCAACATCAAAGGGATGGTCAAGGACACCAGATAAGATGAAAAGGATACTTAGAGAGCTATCAATTTTTGGGACATATTTCTGGAAATATTTAATTGAAATTGAAATATTTGAGTTGACTTTGTTCTTTTGAATTACATAATTATTTTACCATTTCACTTTTCGAAATGAATTGAACCAGGTTTATTTGACCATTCATTTCCAAAATAATTATTTATATGTTAAAATTATACGTCATGCCTTTTCCAAACGTTGACTGTATATAACCCAATCGAAGTACGCACTTTCAACTTTTTTAATGTAGCTGAAAAGTATTTATCATCCCTTACTGCTTTGCTTCGAGGATGAAAATGGAAATATTGTAATTAGGGTTTAATTCCTAGAAAGTAGAAATATATTGAAATATACAAAGAATTTTAAAAAAAGATTAATTTTAATTAAAAAAAAAGTAGTGTAGTAGACATATTTTGGCATATATAATTATTGTGGCTTTCTTGCCTTAGACATTATTTTGGTGAATATATTTAAAATCTACTCAAACAATGCATATTATAACTATGAAAACGGTAACATATTGAAAATATTACCTATAACCAACAGCAATGAAGCATTAAAACTAAATTGGTTAACCAATAAACTTTTACAATTTAACTACAGTTTAACTGTACTTTGTGTATCCCTATATATATTATAAATGTGAAAGTAAGGATATTTGTTTGTTTGATTGTTACGCTTTCACGCAAACACTAGCGAATGGATTTGAATGAAACTGTATAGAAATATAGCAAATACATCAGAATAACACATAAACTATAATTCATAAAGATATATCAAAAAAAAATAATTAAAAAATTAAATTTATTCAGACATTTTACTACTCCATCTATGATAATCGTTTTAAACTATAAATTAAATATTTCTGTAAGAATTTATAATAGTAAATGTCAAACAATCCATGGCCTTCTTTTCTGATATACTCAATGAATTATGACTATTTTACATTTAAGAAAATTAAAAATTGTACAAATATTTTAGCTGTATAAAGCAATTTCTTCGAGTTTTAAAGATGAGGAATAAGTGGAATCAAGAGAGGTAGAGGTATCAAGAGAGGTATAAAGCGATGGTTTTTACTTTTAAATCCAGTGAAGCGGGCGGGTATCAAGCTAGTATATATATATATATACCTATACATACATATGATTACAATATAGTTTTACGAAATATGATATTATTTTGTTATAACTATGGAGATGCAACTAGATTTTATAAATTCATTTTATAAATCACTATGCAAATAATAATAATAGTAATACTAATGAAAGGGTATAATAATAAGAAAGTAATTAAAACGATTTGAGAAATACAGAGAAATGTTATTGAATTTTCAATTAAGTTTTCCACATCGTATATAAATTTCATTCTATACGTAAATTACTTTATTAATGTAGTAAAACAATTCATTTATTTTCTGCTATTTACAGGTTTCTATTTTCTAAGAAACGAAAGTATACTTTGACTACAGTTATTATCACATACCATTCCAATCCAACATCTTGTTAGTAGGCAGGTGTTTCGAAAACTCTCTTACATCTTTCACCTCTTTCCCCGAAGCAGCATTCTGTCCTGTTATGATGCTTTAAGAATAGGAAATATTTATAGAATAAAGTTAGAAACTTATTAACTTTTTCCTATGAGATTCCTAGAAAATAATGTTAAGAATGCAATCAGAGAAACTTTCGAAGCTGAGTTAATAATTCCCTACTCCGTGCGTACGCCCGACGCTCATTTACCAAATTTTCTCAATCAACTTAACCATACTTGCGCTAAGCTTGAGGATAGATTTTCTGATTGTTTCGAGCACGTACTTAAAGCTATGTGCCACAAATTAAAATGTTTTATAACGGACTTATTCGTGTACGCTACGAGGCATCGCAAAGCAAAATAAAAATCTCAAAGCTTTTGGGAGGCTGTGGTACTCTATCATAGTTGGTTATTATCAGTAATTAAGAAAAGGAATGTAAAATAATACCGAGTAACATAGACATAATTGCAATACTATATATTATTTACTAGCATATACTCGCCCATTTCGCTGGCAAATTTCAGGCTGCGCGTTAGGTTTAGACTGTGCGTTGATTCATCAGTCAGTCAGTCATTAAGGACATAGCATTTTATATATATATATAGAAGCGATTGCAGGTTGTACTACCTTGCTTATACAGATTCGTCTTTAGATCGGACGTTGCATAGATCCAGTTTTCTCTATAACGATTGGCGATAACGGATGGGCCCTATAATTTCTATTTTATCACGGAAACTGCTAAGTATTTTTTAAATGTTTTCTAGTATCATGATATTGGCTCAACCATAATTTTTTTTAAATGATATTTTACTATTAAATTGTAGAAAAGTTAAATTGCTGAATTTTTAATAATTATTTTTAATAAGTATTCTCGATGCATAATTAAAAAAATTTTAAAATTTTAATTATAACTTTTTTAAACATGAAAATTATCATATAGATTGCGGTGCTTGAATATCCAATGCTATTTGTTTTCGTTGAGCTTACAAATATTGGTGAACGAAATTCTAAAAAAGAATTAATAAAAAAGACAAGAACTGCATCTAATAATTTGTTTATCCGCATTAATGATACAGGTTTTTTAGCGTTTCCCAGGGTATACATCAGGTTCCAAACGATTTTAAGCAAAAAAAACGAAATGTTAAAATATAATATCATAAATGAGAATTTTCACTAAATTTTCATACTTACTGTAATTTAAAATAAAAGAATCGGATCCAAAATAATTTTGGACTTGAAAATAGTGTAGGAAATGTGGGAGACGTTAAGAAATTAGAGGTATTCATTTATGATTTTTTTCTAGAATGGCCATTCAAATAAAGTTAATATCGAAGCGCTTAGATGAAATATTGAACAAATTGATGAATTAACAATTTAACAATAAGAAAAGTGTAATATAAAACTATAGTTATATGGACTGGTCTGTCTACATTTTTATGGACAAAGCCAAGACACAGCAAACCAATACATGTTAAAAGTCGGAAATTTTCCGTAGAATTCAAAGAACTATTTTTTTACACTTTTACAGTAGGGATCACTTTGACAATAGCGACCAAAGTTGGTTAAAAAACAGTTTTTTTAGTTTTTTTTTTTAAGTGCGCTTGTACCAAAAAAGTTTCGTGCAAAAAATGAGTAACTTTTTATTTGGTATCGATCTAACCCAGCCTGATGTCAAAAATTATTAACAAAACAATTTATTGAAAAAAAAGCTGTTAAAAATCGCTTTTTTTTTAAACGGCCGTATCTCTTTGAAAAATATAAATTTTTATATCTTATATCTTAGTACACACAAGAAGAGCTTTTTTGCAAATTTGAAAAATATTGAACGAATGTACGTACATTCATTTGATAGAAACACAATTGTAATGTCGTTAAAAATCCAAAACATAATGATTTTGGAAGCGAAAATTGATTTTCAGGGGTTGCGTAAGTGAGAAAATTTAGGATAATTTCTTAGCAGATATTTGCTTGTAGTTTTAATTTAGAGATGTTTTTTCAACGATAATTCTAGTCAGAAATTAATTTTTTTGAAATAATATAATAAAATAATAATTTAGTTTATTTTAGAGCATATAGTTACTAGCTACCGATTTAAAATTAATAATTGAATTCGAATGAATGAATTCAACAATTTAATAAAAATTAAATAAATTTATTTATAAACAAATGAATATTTTTATTTGGTGGGTAGAGGGTAGGTAGTGCAATGACTACCAGAGTACATAAACAACCGAATGTTTACGAACAATTAGTGGTTTTGTTTAATTTATAATATAAATGTTAAATTTTAGTTGAAATCATTGAGATATTATATCAAGATATATCTACAAGCGAATTTTAATAAATCATTTTCAATGTTAGCCTGTTTATCACGGAAACTGAACGAAGTGAAATCTCTATGATGCTTTTTGTCTAGCATTTGGAGGGTAGAGGAATATAAGTTTGGTAATCAAGAAAAATGAAGCTTAAAACGTGACTCGGGTGTCGAATTTATGAAAGTCGAATTTTTGATTTTCAAATTTTGGCTATATTTTCTTTCCTGATGTTTATGTTAAAAGAAACTCAGTAGTTACATTATGCGTAGAAACAAATGGAAGTTATAAAATAGAAAAATTGAATTCCATTTTATAAAAATTATTTTCTAAAAAATTAAGGTTCATCACCAAAAACTAAAACCCATGAAATTGTGAACAAAAGAGAAGACGGGTGAAGTGAGGTTTAGAGGGCGGTAGTCTTGATTTTTAAAGTTGAAATTGCCCAGCAAATACGACATCCATTGACTGTTAGGTGATATGAAGTCACCGAGTCAGTTTGTTTAAAATGTGGATTACTCCATACCTATGGTCTCCAATTTTTTCCCAATAATATTTTTGCTTTTGAAGTTTGCATAATTGTGTAAATTCAGCTATAAAGTACTCAAATTTTTTCACGCTTAATCTGTATTTCAATTAATACAGATTAAGCGTGAATGTATAAAGGCAGCATTTTGTAGAGTGTCGGACAAAAGTCGCTAGTGATGGAGAGTCAATACACTTCTTATTATCATAAGAAAAAAGATGGTATTCACCAATTTTAAGCTGTTGGGGAAGTTTTTGGACACAGAATTTAAAAAGAGCATGTCCCTTAATATCGACCCTACTCAGTTTCGATACTCTACCTAACCAAACCAAATATATTATTATACCTAAAAACTAAAACTTTTTTATTATCAGGTTATGTAATCAAATTATTTTTCGTTTTTAATTCTAGTATTTCTATGATATTCTTAATTTGGTCTATATATAGATGTTTATATATTGAGGTCAGAGAACATTTATATAATGTATATTTGGCATGGATTTGTTGTATAAAGTCATTTTTAATATACCATCAAAATGATTAAATTATATTTGAAAAATAAATTTTAAACCATTATTATTTCACTTTGCTCAAATACCTTCGTGAAAATTTTAACTGGATTTGTTTATCTCAATTTAGCTCAATTATAAATATATTTAAATAACATTCAACTATTTGGTACGGTGATTCAACTGTAAGCACAAAAAATGTTCGACACAGTAAGATGCCATTTTTTAATTTAAGTTTTCTAGAAAATTATTAAATGAAAGGGTTCTGGTCACTGCCCTGATAAAAATTTTCAAACGACTTTGAAGTGCCACTCCTTTTTCTGATAATATGCTAAAATTACCTCACCCATCGAATTTCATCAAATTCCGAAACACATTTTGTCCGTTTTTTCTAAAGTTTTTTCGATAAAACTCAGTTAATAAGGTAATTTTGACCCAAAAAGTAAAAAAATCAGGTGCATTTGTTTACTGGTCGAAAAGTTTTTGAGATACGGACTAAAATCGATCCAAATATTGCGATAACTCAGAAACTGCATTCAATCATTATATTTTCTTGATTTTTATACTTTTTGGATTAAAAATACCCCCCACCCACTAAGTTTCATCAAATTCCAAAACAAAAATTTTTTACACGATTTTCTCGATTTTTTCAAAGTAAAAAATCTTTTATTATGATTTTTTTTTTAACAATCTTTAAAAATAAATCAAATTTCTTTCTTCAGTGGCATTATCCTCAACTCTCCTTACCAGTTACTTTAAGTAGGTATATAGCTTCGAAACCATTGCTTCAAATATTTCGAATATCGATTAAATACAGCTTCAGATTTTCCATTTATAAAGAAGCATTCATATCATACCACTTGGGAGAAGAATGATTATTTTTTGAATATTGTAAATATTGTATATTAAAAAAACCTTGGTAACATGAAAACATACGTTGATCTATATTTGTCTATACAATATTAACATGCAGTTAGTTCTCATATACAAAATTCACATCCCCTTTTGAGCCGCTTAGTGCTCACTTACATTACTTAAGGAACGTGTGTACAAAATTTCAGGCTCCTAGACCCAGCGGGTTCAGCTGTGCGTTGATCGATCAGTCAGCTTCCATTGTTATATATATAGATTATATTTAATATAATAAGTACTTAGTTTTCATTTCAATACGCACCCTCTATCATACTTTTGAAAACTATTTGCTATGTCTGTAGAATTTTTCAAAAAACATGCGATTAATTCTACTATTAATTTCGGAAAACGCATTAAAAATATGTTTGTTTCATGAGGCCTACACTGCAATGATAAGCAAATAAATTCAGATTTTCGTTCCAATGATCAAACGAATATTTATACAAATAATAAATAATTAAATCTATAATATTTTTATACACCAAAAATATTTAAAATAATTATTAAATCATATATTTTATTTATGTTTGTATAATTAATAGTTGTTATTAGTCTATAAAATACAATATTATTTATTGTTGTTATAAATAAATTACTTCATAATTAAATTTAATTCATATAATATTAATTAACACAACATCAAATAAATTGATTTATTTTACATTACAGACTGTTTCAAAATTGAGTGGCATTATATAAGATTTCTAATAATAAGTTCATTCACAATATATTGATTTCATAAATATATTGTTTTTTCGATCTTCATAGAAACCACATGTGAATAGTCAACTAGTTGTAAAATGGTTTTATTTTGGAGTGTCCTTCCATAAACTACAGACTTTTAGAGATCCATTCGCTTGGAAGCGAGAACATTGACAGCGAAAGGACCTCCTTAATTCAATAAAATAAGTATTTAAATTCTTAAAAATGAAAGTCCCTACAGCAATGAAATATTTTTTCAAATCACAATTTTTACTTGCTGTCTTAAGAACAAATTTTTCTGCTAGTACTTTTTTTCTGTTTATTATTCATTCCTAAATAAATTTCACTGTAACATTTCACTGAATATTTTGAAAAACTAATTTTCAGTCTTTTTCACTCCATCTAATCGATAGCTGGTATAATAATTCAAGAAAAGTTGGTAGGATGATACTTTCTCATAAGATTCTAAACGTTAAAATTTTTGAAAATTTTGTCACCAAAATTTACACATTAAGGTATGATCGAAATTTCATGATAGATAAAAACTATTATAAAAAAATTATTTTTCCTTTAATCTAATATTTTTTAATTAACATGGTAGATCAAAGGACCTCCTTAAACATATAAGATTTTTTGTTTAACTTTAAATTTGATTTTCTTGTATGAAATAAAAATAAATGATTTATTTATGTAAAATGGTTTTGAAAACCTTGGAGAGTTACAAGAAATGAAATATGCAATTTATTGATATTCCTGTAAATAAATGAATGAATGATTGTGTATACCAGTAAAAAGTTGTGTTGAATTTTATTGTAGTTTGTTATATGAATCCTCATTTATCCTTCATCGTTTTTTTTTGTATAAGACACGAAACTCGTTGTTTGTAACTATCCCAAAGGATACCTTCTCTATACCATAACAGAGCCTGTCACTATTTGTTTATACAGGAAATAGAATAGAGCTAAATTACCTACTCAAATGTAAAAAGAAATCGTAAAACATTGAAGAAACTGCTCACATAAATACGATGACTATTTAAACACGATAGTAACGTCCTTCCACAAAACAAAACTCTATGACATAAATTAATGTAGTTGCTAAAAAATATTAATTGTATGGCTTAATAGGCTCATTACAAAGTCAGTCAAAATTCTGTGATAAAGAAAGAGGATTGAAAGGAAAGTTCGTCAATAACGAAAATTGAGGTTCCAATCATTAAATATGTCTGTTTTATGCCGGTTTTTTTGTCTATAGTGAATTTATGTTTGAAAAAATACATGAAACGATATGATAAGTGTATTGTGTCGTTCCATGTTTATGAACACATGAAATATTTGCGTAAAAAGAGGGAGGGAAGGAGCGGGGAGTCAGCAATCCAGATTGATTTTGATTGATTCAGTGGTGTGCAAAATTTTTTTTAGTTTAGACAGTAATTGATAGCAAAAATTTTGCTTTTTGCGCTTTTGTTTATTCAATTTGAACAAAAATGGTCTTTATAGTAAAGCAAACACTTTTAATGGATTTATTGGAAAATACTTATGTTTTGAAAAGTCTTGATTTCACAGGAAAAATTATACTATAATAACAATTTTGATACGAAAAAACAACGTTCGATTTGTGAAAAAATGTTTCGAAGAAAAAACTTTTTTAATCATTAAAAGATTTCTAATCAAAAGTGTTCATCTATCGATTGTCAGTTGTGGAGTAGAGTGAGTTTTTCATTGAGCTTGAAAAACTAAATCAAATTTTATGCGTTAGATGTGCGCCTACACACCCAATTTTTCGTTTGAAGCATTTTATCGATAAAAGTTATTTTTCGAGTTTCAAGCATATTTCAACTTAAAGAAGCACCTTGTATAACAGATATACATATAAAATTCATGAAACTATAGCATGCAACTATGTACGAAGTATTACGATTTATTTAAAACTTTTTACCTATCTATTTTATTTCATTCATTCATATATTATAGCGAACATGAAAAACTTTGTCGTTACCTTTTCTATGAATATGGAAGAATCATCGGGAAATAATATGTATACGAAGGCAATTTCTCATTATAATGCAATGTTTTTACAAAACTGACAAAAAAAAAAAAAACTTTCACACCTTCTCCATACAAAAACCTGAAAGCTATAGGACAGTCTGGAATAGAGAGATTGATTTGGAAAAGTTAAGATATAAATACGATATTTGCGTTATTTCAAAGTTTACCTTTATTGATCGCATAAAATTTCGCATTAGTAACTATCTATATTTTGAGTACCTTTATTAAAAGGACAGACTGTAGCGGTTATTTTATTTTTATACCATGTATATGAAATATACCAAGGTATACTAAGTTTAGTCCCAAGTTTGTAAAGCTTAAAAATATAGATACTATGAAGAAAATTTTGGTATGGGTGTTCATAAAATCACCTAATTATACACTAATCACCTGTCGTCTGTCCGCCTGTAATCACGATAACTCAAAAATGAAAAGAGATATTAAGCTGAAATTTTTATATCGAGTACGTAAAAAGTGAGGTCGAGTTCGTAGAGAAGAGCAGCATAGGTCAATTTAGTCTTGGGTCTGTAGGATCCATCTTGTAAACCGTTAGATATAGAACAAAAGTTTAAATGTTTGTATAAAAAAAAATATACAACTTTTGTTTGAAACATTTTTTCGTAAACATCACTGTTTACCATTGAGAGTGCATATTATGCGCAAATTGTAGTATTAAATAGGTATATGAGTTATATATGTGTGACATGTATGTATGTGTAATGTGACAAAGTAATCAACACTGTCTATACATGGTATTTCCACAATTAACTCAGTCAATTGTTTGTTTTCACTTGTTTTTATTAAATTAGTTGAATAAAGATAATTATACAAAACAGCCTACTCGACAGTAAAATCTGAGTAATTTAATTGTTAAGGAAAACTATTTTGGTTGTTCCTATGTATAGGAAGATTTTTGAGATGCTTGTATTTTACCTACGCGACATTAGAATCTCTAGAAGTATAGAAATAAATGAAAGAAGAAGAAAATCTGTCCCATGATATTTTTGTACTGTGAATATAGCAAAATGTAGTATTTCTATTCGCATTTATTTCAATCGAAGTTAGGAAACTGGTTAATAACAATATTAATGTTAGCAAATAAACACTTCTTTTTAACACATCATTCTTGTTTTTCCAATGTTTTTTCAGGGACAATAAGAATTTTCATCAAACTTTTTAGGATAGTTTGTTTCTTTGTCTACTGATACTTTTTGTTTGCTTGAAAATGTACGAAAATCTAGTTTATTGAATAACACGTTCCTGAAATGTTAACCGAAACTGTTTCGGTATAACGTTTTTCGTATAGTATTTGAGGCAGCTTTTCAGATGAAAAAACCGAAAAATACAAATTAATTTTTATTTCGAAAATTGACGAAAGTTTCAAGAAGTTAACAATCGGACTTGAATAATTTGTTAAATGACCATTTTTTTCTTGAGCTTTTCGATCAATATTCTCAAATACCAAATTTGAAATTTTTGATTTTGTAAATTATTTCAAATAAAAATTCTTTTTAACATTGGATGTTATCCTATGAATATTGAGAATAAGATAAAAAGGAGAAATTTTGTATATATTTTTGTACTGTACAAACTCAACGTTAATTTAACATCTTGATTTGAATGAATAAAACATATTTTTCAAATTGCATACGAGTTACTTTAATATTTGTACTACTTCTAAATAATTTAATAAAACTCATTACATTTTATCCTTTATGTATGTAATAACGATAATTCGTATATAAATTAGGTAAATTTTATACGAAGTTTTGGTACAAATACACTACGGCTCATCAAAATGGCATTTGGGCTATGCAGAATTTTACAAGTCAGGAATAATAATAGTTTGTCAAGGAGCCATTCCTCACAGAAAATAATTAATAGGTATGAGCAAAGAATATAAGATACTAGCTGGGAACTACCCGCTTTGCTGGGCAACATCCCCACTTGCACCCCTCCCTCCACATTTCCTTGCGTTGGATAACAGTTTTGTAATGTACACGCCATGCTCTTTTATTTGATACCCCACTTAGGTATATTTGTAAATATTAGATATTTCCTTCCCACTTTCTCGCTACACCTTTCTACCCTCCGAAGGTTAAAAAAATTTCTAAATGTAATTTAAAACATTCTGAGCAAGTTTTGAACTATTAAAAGCCATAATTGAAAAATATGAATTTTTTATTCATGAACACCCCCGCAACCCCCCTTGTGGGTGGAATTTCGTAAAATCCGTTCTTAGCTGACCTCTACTTGGCAAAAGGAATATTCCTGCCAAATTTCAATTCTCTAGGTCTTATAGTTTCAGAGATATCGTGATGAGTGACTATCTATCTATATCTATAGAAAGTCTCCTATATATATAAGATAAGAGAATGTCTAGTATACAGGCACGAATGCCATCTGGCAATTTGTGTCCTGTAAATACTATACTGTATTTACAACAGAGGTCCTTAGATCAAAACTACGCTCCGCTAACAGAATTATTTTTAAACAAAATGATGAAGATGAAGAGCGTTTATGATGAACGCAGTCACAGGAGTCGTTGAAGTTCGTATACTCTTTTTTAATATTGCCAGTAATGGGAGCCTACTCCTCCATCCCATGAATCCATCCCACTCTTCCCACTCTTCAAAAATCCCACTCTTTGTGTATGAAATTGTACAAATGATGCATTTTTTCACATTTTTGAAGCCTTAGTTTGGCAAAGCACACTTGATTCTTAACTCTCGGCCATTACAGTGCCTTTCTCACGTCTCAGAATCATAAACTCTCAAAAGTGGCAAAAAATCCGCCAATAAATCCAATATCATATTGATTGATGTTATCTTTATAAGAAAATCATACTCGTGAGGCAAATATTGGCATAAGTTGAATAAAATTCCAAGTAAGATTGGCGAGATTAAAATACTTTTCAGCTTCGTAGGAGACAGAACCAAGAAAATTAATGACGGTTTAGTGTGAACATGTGATTTTAAATAGTTAAACTTTTGTATTCTATGTAAAAGCAAAAAACAGATTATTTTTAGGGAGAATGATAATACAGTATTTTGTTTTTCGATGGGATCGTTTTCAGGATCAAACATGGGACAACTTTGTTTATTTAAATGAAACTGCATACATATATTTTTTAGAGCAATTCTTGTTCTTTGATGCAGAAAAGAGGTGAAAGGGAGAAAATTGTTTATAAAATCAACCCCTTATAATTGTGATGGACCACACGGCGCTTGCATCAAGTTTGATATCAGAGAACAGAATAGCAGAAGTAGATGAACAAATTACTTTTATGTAAGTATGTATATATATGATAATGTTTAATAATAAAATTTGATGAACCTGAAATTAAGAAAATAAAAATTGTATTTTACATTTAAACTGAATAGTAGAGGGTTGGTTATATAATACCTACCATACATTTAAATTATGCTATGAATTTTATGTTACTTTGTTTTATGAGTTATGTACTATATACTTAGGTAGTACCGTGATGCTTCATGTCATGGTGTTTCTACATGTTGTATTATCAATGTTAAATAAACCCTTTATTTTTTGGAGAATTTAATGATAAATTTTTAATCATTATTTTTTTTTTTCAGGACAACATAAAAAAGCAACCTAATTTTCCAAGGCAACATTGAGTAGTCTAACGAACAGCACGATAATTTCTCGATTTCTTGAAAACTAATATTGTATTTATAAAAATAAATATTGATCATTATCCAATTTATTTAAAATCTACTGGAATCGAAGATATGTTAATATTTTTAGAGCTTAGTTATCGACTTCAACCTTATTATATTTATGCAAATATTATTATGAGAAGAGTGATAATTTTTACTTGAACGAGTGGGAAGCTTTTGATATAACTAATATTCATTTCCAAGATGATGTAGATCCATATAAAGAGAAATTTCAAAGAAATTTTGTATATAAATAGCTTTTCGCATTATAACGATTCTTTTTAAATATAGGAAGATTTTTTTTTTCTAAAATATACGTTTGCCGTTCTCATTACTAAACTACGATTTTACCATGGCAACTGTAACATTAACCCTGGTACAGGATTAAAATATAATATATTGCAAAATATAAATAGATAGTTTTTATCCGTATTTATACTTAGTAACACTTACATGCTTTATACAATTTAATTGTTTTTTACCAGCATTTTCAATTATAAAAGGAAATTGAAGGAAAAATATTAATTTTACTGTGTTAGTTTTCGCCAGGTGGTTGTTTTACTCTTGGCTTCTGGTGACTTTTAATAATATTTTAACACATTTTGATTGGGGTATAGTAAATTTTAAGGACAGTTTTTATGACGATAATCAAATATGTCGTTACGAGTAAAATGATCCCCTTGATATACATTAAAATGATCCTAATTTTTTGTGTAAAATTATAATACCTAAAATGATCCCCTGACATATGGCGGGTAATCGTTGATGTAACGCAAAAGAAAAATTCATATTTTACATGAACTGTTTGGTAAAAATGCAACACTTGAATAACGCAACCAAAAATTTCTCGACGGTATAAATATCTCGAATAGTTTGGCTATAAATTACGTTTTTTCTTACGTGGATCATTATAGGACATCTTCCCCTACATTCGTTAACTTTACACATCTTCCCCTCATTTCCACACATTTCTTTGGCTAGGTTGACGGTTTAAAACTGACACGAGTTGGTGATCTTACATACTGCCGTATTCCAATATACCTATACGTTTTGTTTTCAAATAGTTACTAAATATTTTGCTTTGTTATATTTCTTGTTATGGATTTCTGAAGAAAAAATATTTATAAAAAAAATAATATTGTATTGCCCAGTACTCAACGTTATTGAATCACCCTATACTTTTTTTTTCTATTTCTTCATTTATAATATTACGATTATTATCCTTTTTTTAAATGAACATGGTATTAAATTGAATGTGTGTGTGTGTACCTTAAAAATTGGTATATATGAATAAAGCTCTTAAAATAATTGAAAAATCTGTTGGTTCCAATCTTTTTAAACGACTCACTTACTTATATATGGACCAAAACAATTTCTGATTCTATTATTTTTGTTGATTTTATGTTTACTGATCTTATTTAGTTGGGATTGCTTCACTATTGTTTCAATTATATTTATAACAAATAATGCAGGATTTTATTAAAGGTTTCCATATTTTGAGCTGGGCAAAAATCTATTGTTTGATAGCCGATTTGATAGCAGACAGTTGCTTTGTGTTTCATTTGATTGCCATTTCATAAAGAACAATCCATTAATTGCATCATATGTTAAGGGGGGGGAGGCGGTCAACGAAATGTGACCGTCTGTGACAAGGGGTAGCACGCTAGAGCAATACTGGAAAATTGTAGATATTTTTTTCAAATTAATGGTTCTGTTCAATCACACGACCAAAATCATATTAAAACATTATTGCCATAAATTGATATTTCCAATAAAGCCAATTTCATTGAATGAAAAATATTTTTCTTTGCTTTATTTTAATATAAATGTATCGATGAATAAGAGAATAAGTGAAATAACTCAACAAAATCTCAAAAAACCTCAAAAAAATAATATTTGAACTTAAAAATAAATTTTTATTTTTTTTTATGACCATTTCGGGCTATATCTACTTCTCGGGTCCATTTCAGTGAGTTTCTTAGAAATTATTTGTCAAATGAATTGTTTTTTCGTAGAAAACAAGACAGTTACTTTAAATGTTTTGAAAATCTATCCAATATCTTTGTTCAAAAATTTCCTCCTAAGGAAGTTAAAATTCATTGTGTTGACAGTCAAGCTGAATTTCTAAAAAATCACGGTGTAGTCACGGGTTGTTCAAAATCAATCAAAAAAATTACAAAATAATAGCCTATAGTGTAATAGTTCAAAAAATTTCACTCCGAATTATATTCGAATTAGACACCAAATCTTCACCAAACTTTCGACAGGAATCACTCCTCGATAAATTCTATCTAACAGCCACACAATACTGAATACATGGGTTGATCGTTGTCTCTCAAATCTCGCATCACCATAGATGAGAGATTGGAAACACGCAGGGAAAAGTGTGATAAATTATCCGGAGTAGTTGGCAATCATTGGAGAATTTTGAAAGTTATTGTGGTCACTCTGTTTTTAATTAATCTTTTCTGGATAGGTTTTTTCTGTTTTTGTTATTCAGTAAAACTCTTGAAATGAAAATTATTCATTACTAGATAATGAACTAATTCCATGTATGTGGAATTATATATAAATCTAGGTATATTTTTATTTGTTTTCATATTCACAACGATGATGATAATTAAAAAAACAAAGAAAGAAGAATTGAAAAAAATAATAATAATTAGAAAAAAAAAGTAAAACAACTATAAATTGTAGATTACCATACACCACAAGAACAATAACATACCTACATACAATAAGTACGTGAATTTAATGAATAACTACGTGCTGTTAAATAAATTTGTACGTGCAAGAAGAGAGAAGATTTTATTTTCTGATTCTATACAATAGAATTTAAAAAATTGTGAAAAGAAGAAGTGTTTCCAATTTTTTTTAATTGATGTGAACTGCTCATGGCATCCTTGGTTACTACAGTTTAAGTTTGTTGGCATGTTTTCACTATAAAAATTTTAAATCGATTGGCCGTTTCTAAGTCGAGATAAATTCAATTAAAATTCGGATATGAGGAGCATAGGAAAGGTTGCGTTTTGTTGTGTTTTTAACAAGTTTTTTAACTCTAGAAAAAAAGAGAAAGTTTGTTTTTAGTAACAAAAAAAAAAAACCCAAATTAATGACCGCTTCATTCTTGAGGTAGAAGTACTCAAAGTTATTAAAATGTATTGTTACAGAAACAATTATATTTAAACTATAAGTAGTGTAAGAGAGATGTCTATTATACACAGAATCACAGATGTCTATTATTATTATTCTTCATACAGAATACATACATCAGGTACGTTACAATGAATACTATATTTGAGTATCTATGTGTACTAAGCAAGTTTATATATCCATACTATTGCTGTCTGATGTAGTATACAACATTTGTACAATATTGTACGGAAACAACAGCCTTAAAAACCCGGAGATAGTCAAATATTGAAATCTCAAATTTAAAATTTATCGATATCATTACGAACAGCGTGGACAATAGTTGGGAAAAAGATCAAGTGTCCAACAGGTTACTATAACATTTTTGGGTATTTATGTCACAACGAAATCAGTTTACAAAGAATTAGATGTTCAAAAGAGATATTTATTTTGAAAACTCAAGTGAAACTCACTTAAGTGAAAGCGGAAAATAAAAAGAAAAAAAATCATCTTTCTCATAGAACTAAAAAAATATACTTGTTCCATAACTTTTATTTGTTGCATCTTCTTTAGAGTAGTGAATAACTATTCCGACTCTTAGATACAAGATCTCTGATCCGAAATCGAACCTCCGGTTAAACAAATAAAACTTTATTGAAATCATGAACGAAAAGACCATATCTTTTTAATTGACCATATTTAATGTTAAAAAAGCTGATTTCAATAAACGAATTACTTTATTAAGAACAGATATAGATATATTTAACAAAATTTAACCTTTACAGAATAAACTTGCAAAATACAAAATATCGTAAGACTATTTAAACAAATAAATATTATATCTGCAAATGTCAAGATACGTCGATAAAAATCAACTTGTTAAAAAAAAATGTTAATCTAAATAAATTTATTGACAAGTTAATCTATACATAAATATAAATATAATACTGATATATATGGAATTACTTTTCAAAACAACTGTAAACAAAATTATATGTAGGTATTTGCATGTATAAGAGCAGCTTGTATATGTTACCGGTAATGTAAAATTGTTAATTGGAAAGAGCATATTATGAAAATTTGCTTAATATATGCTACTGAACCGATTGAATTAAAATTTCTTACTAAACGATAAATAAGGGTCTGATATCTATAAATATATAGGAGACTTTCTATAGATATAGATAGATAGATAGATAGTCACTCATCACGATATCTCTGGAACTATAAGACCTAGAGACTTGAAATTTGGGAGGAATATTCCTTTTGCCAAGTAGAGGTCAGCTAAGAACGGATTTTACGAAATTCCACCCACAAGGGGGGTTGCGGGGGTGTTCATGAATAAAAAATTCATATTTTTCAATTATGGCTTTTAATAGTTCAAAACTTGGTCAGAATGTTTTAAATTACATTTAGAAATTTTTTTAACCTTCGGAGGGTAGAAAGGTGTAGCGAGAAAGTGGGAAGGAAATATCGAATATTTACAAATATACCTAAGTGGGGTATCAAATAAAAGAGCATGACGTGTACATTACAAAACTGTTATCCAACGCAAGGAAATGTGGAGGGAGGGGTGCAAGTGGGGATGTTGCCCAGCAAAGCGGGCGGGTAACAGCTAGTTGATAATATATGAGACAGTTCAAATCATGTGATACACTTTGATTAGCTCAAATAGAGCACTGGTTTTCATAAAAAGTCACTACCCCATCGGAGCTGCAATATATAACAGTTATAGTACAAGTATATTTTTTGAGCTCTACGAGAACGATGATTTTTTCCATTTATTTTCCGCTTTCACTAAATTATAAATTTTTATTTCGTCGATATTTTCGAATTTTATTACGAAATCGGTGTCGAGTTTTCAATATATTCTCTAATTCTTTGTAAACTGATTTCGTTGTGACATAAATACTCAGAAATGTTATAGCAACTAGTTTGGCACTTCTCCTCTTGTGCATAAAATTTGTAGATTTTTTGATTGCTTAACTAACAAAAAGTATCTAGATATTCTATGGAAAAAATTATTATGCACATTTCCGGTAACAAATACATACATAGATGGAATAAAGTATGAGTATGCGGGTTATAAATAAGAGATAAAAGAAAAGAATTAAATTTTTTTCTATTCATATAGAGGTAAGCTTATTACTGTTATTTAAGCACAGCAAATTTATACAGGCAGATTTTATTCGAAAAAAAGAGTAAGAATTAGCTGCAATATAGTAGTTCATTTTGTAACGAAAGCTGGCAACTGTTTGACCACGAAGAAGTCCCCGTATAAAAAAAGTTAAATAATGTATTTTTATTCCTTCTATAAATGATCCGATACATGTTTTTGCGTTTAATAATTTTCCAACCCCCTTTCAAAATCTAAAGGTGGGTACTTTTAAAAAATCAGCCTTTACATACCTACCCAAATTGTTTTTTTTTTTTTTTTGTTTTTTTTGTCACAATTTTATGTTTTATCATTTACAAAAATTGGGTTGTGAAAGTTATCAGAATTTAAGAAAACAGAGATAATTAAAAGTAAGTACAATGCAATTTTTATGATGTGTCATAATAAATATCCTTATCAAACCAAACGTTATGTACTCACTTATTGGGTTGACTAGTAAATCAGAAGTATGTCTTTTTTGAACTAATTATTTCATACAGCAAAAACTAAAGCTATAAAATTAAATTCTTTAAAGAATCCAACAAGTATTTGACTTCTAAAGGAACTGTGAATGAAAGGAACATGATTCCTACCGGGTGTTCCACTACACCTCTTGATCCTTTTTTATGATGACCTACCTAAATTTTAAAAACTTCATTTTAAGATTCCGGATATAGTTTTTAAATCGAGTCCCGAAGCATGATAAAGCGGTGTGGTAAGATCTTACAGCTTTGACGAATATTAAACCCAGATACTTAACGCAAGCTCTTAATTGAATTATTTCTATAATCAACGAATTCATTTCCAATCCGTATATGCTGTAGGTAGGTATAATATATATTTTTAATTATTTTTATCTTTTCACTCTAAAAAAATTATATATAACACCAGACAATATCAATGTATTAGATAGGTTTTGTGTCATGAGTATAAAAAATTAAATATTACCGAGTCTTCATTAGATCTACTTTCATACGCAATAAACAAAGTCACTTACACGTATTAGTCCAAATCTCAAAAACTACTGAACTGATTTTGATGAATTATGGAAGAACCTCAAGAGTATACTCTTTCAAACAACAAACAAACATTTGAAAATACGTCCACAATTAGCAGAGAAATCGGTGAACGTACATTAAAAAAAAACAATATACAGGGTGCTACTTTAGTTGACTACGTATGGAAAAATTTTTTATTATAAGGTTTACGAAAAACAATTATTCTTTATAAAAATCTCTGCATTCGAAAACATTAATATTCAGCTATTCACTTTTTACATCGAATATACAGGGTGCCACAAATTGAGAAAGTTTGATAAGAATGTTAATAGTCGTTAAGAAATGTGAACCATTTTGAACAGATAAAAAAAGAAACGGTTCAATAAATCACTCCCGAAATTTATTGGAGTGTATTTAAAGAATTTAAGAGAATACGTGGCCGAGCGATCTAAGGCGTTAGAGTTTGACCGTTCGTCTATTTAAACTTAGCTGAATGCGGGTTCGCATTCAGGCAGCGACAGTTGTTCACACTATAAGTAATTGGGTTGGTAGAATTGATCACATTGTCTTCGCTTGGATAAGAACGAAGTAACCGACTCCACTCACAGCAAAATTGTAATTGTAAATATGGATGTAGTTACAATAAACAAAGATTAACCAATAATGATGTAGGAGGCGTTCTGTTATAGGCGTATTTGTCAGAGTAACGGAGGTTAAACCGCATCATTATTATTTTTATTATTATTACTATTATTATTATTTAAAGAACTTTGTAAAAGAACAATTAATGTATGGAACAAGAAGGTGCATACGTTGAGGCGAGAACGCACTGAAGGGAACTGTTCAGTAATGAAGTGTTAATGATGGGAATGTTTGACCACTTCAATTTAAAATGAAATTTTGCATATCCTACTAATAAAACACGTTATCCGCTATCCAAATTAAAGTAAAAAGTAACAACTTTCAAATTTAAAATTCCGATCTAAATGCCACTGTCAATTGGGATCACATATTGGAATATGGCTTCCAACATGTGATGGAAAAAAAACCCTGAAAAAATTGAAAACACTGTATCTAAAATAAAATTCATATTTTTTTGTTATTTCTATACATTTTCAAAACCTTTCAAAATTAATCAACAATCATTCCCATGTGTTTATTGTTCATGATTGCTTTTATATTTGATCCTATATCTCTCTCTCCTTCTGATCTGTTCAAATGGAAAATATAAAGGTTATATTACATTCAATTACATTACCATTTTATGTAATAAATTTTTAATGCTTCATATCATCGGCAACACAACATTTTTTAGAGCTCATACCTACAAGTGTAAAATTCTACGTTACAATTTATACATAAAAAATTTATAGTTTAAAATATGGAAATATTTAATAATAATATAATTATTGTGTGTTTTATTTCACATTGTCAAAATTTTGGGAAAAGTTTCAAAACAAAAGCTTCTAAAAATATAGCTCTATAACGGTATGTGCTTACTGAGAGCTATCGGATTTACCACAGGACCATCAGTTGAGCTAACTTATAAAGCCGGATTACTGATTTTGTACAAAATTAAATATTTGCATAAAAGTCAACAAAACTGTTCCAAACATACGCATGTGGGGCGCAGTCTTATTTTTACATGTTATACTAATGTGGTGTTTACAATTAACCCGACAATATAAATAATCTCTATACAAGTCTAAAAAGAAACAAACAATATCATTTTATGTTATTTAAACAGAGATAGAAAACATATAAAAGTAAAATATATTCAATAGAACAGACGTGACAGTTCTAGAATTAGCTAGACTGTACAGTAACAATTACAAGTAAAATATATTCAATAGAACAGACGTGACAGTTCTAGAATTAGCTAGACTGTACAGTAACAATTACAAGTAAAATATATGCAATAGAACATACGTGACAGTTCTAGAATTTGCTAGACTGTACGGCAACAATTGATTGTAACTATATAAACAGAGCACAGTAGGCGATACGGTCATATTACAATACAGACTCTTCAAGTTCACAAAGTACTTATTTCACTAACTTCGATTCATATTTTTTTAACATAAAGTTTACTTGGTTTCATTGAATTAACAATTTATTGTTTATTAACAAATAGAATTATTTGCGCCACTAAATTCGTTACTAATGATATTGACATATTAGAAACACATTCCATGGTATTTCAGCAAAATGCGAGCGTTTTCTTTCATTTTCCTTTATTTGTAACATCTTTAGCTGAAGTATAAGTTTAATTACTTTATTATCGTTATACATATAAATGAACCTTAATAAAAGCAAATATTAAAATATGAAATGATGAAATTTATATTTGTTCGATTTCGAATATAACATGAGTCATGTACGATGCATATGTTAATAATGTTTGACTTTCATTTTTTATTTAACATTAGACGATTCTACTAAATCATATTTATGGATAATTTTATCCCTGGCTAAAAATTGGCAGAAAAGCAGAGAAATACAAAAGGAAGTAAAAGTATTGGCGAATACCAATATATTACTTACGGCTAAGAAATAAGTTTAGCTCTTCATGTATTATTTTCTAAATTTCTATACGATATCGTAACTCAATTAAAATTTTCCATTTATGAAATATAATTATAATCAATTATTTGTTTTATTAGTATGAAACTATTCTTGTATATTTATTTATTAAAACGTTCAAAATTAAATTAAGTCAAGTGGAAGTCTATTGTATAGGTATTCAACCTATACATGTTTAATCAGTATTGAATACAAGTGCTGTAACGAATCAATGCATATTGTCAGGTAATAAATAAATAAAAGCCCACATTTTCGCCAATCAAACTTACGAGACTTATATGATAATGGAGTACGTTATGATTCGATTAAAAATATTTTTAAATATAGGCTTTCTGGGATAGATAGAGGCTTACTGGCTGTATATTCTTAAAATATTTTCGCAATATACAGGATGTCTGTTCATTAAGGTTTTCGAAATATTCTGTATTTTCTGAAAATTTTGTGACAAATAGATGTAGTCCGAATTTTCAAAAAAAAAAATTTCGATTTTGCAGTTTCTAAAAGTATAATATCTTAGTAATTTTCTCTGAAAATTTGAAGTTAATCCGACAAATATTTTTCGAGTTATTAGATAATTAGCAAAGGGTTCTCGGACACTCTTGAACGTTCGAAAGCAGGTTGCTAGCAGCAGCTGCAAACGATCGGCAGATAAGTGGGCTAACAACACTCGAGAAGGTAGATGCTATGTGGACAACAGCAAATAGTTCTCCATTAAATTATCATAGAACCACCTATGGATATTGTATTCAAAATGTCGGCCACCTTACTCTAAGCACAAACATATCCTCTTTTTAAAGTTTTTAGAAACCTTTGGCATTTCTGGGTTTAACAATAATCCGTATATATATTTACATTCTCGTATGGCACATCACTAAAGTAAGTAGGTATCTAGAACCAATTATAATATTCCAGGAATACAATTCCATTTTCTTGTTTGAAACTACTAATAAATACGCAATAAAAAGTTAATATTACAAATATTTATCAAGTACTTTTAGCTAGTAAAAGTTTTGCAACAGACAAGTACTCAACGAAAGAAAAGTTTATTTCTATAGAAGTACAAAGCACACCTTTGCTAGAATATGCCAATAAAAACAACATATTTTTGTATCGAAATAGATGCTTTAAATCATGTCGAATTCAAGCTGTGGTGTTTTTTATTCAACAATTAATCGACATATGCAATTTTCATCGTTTCTTTTTTTTCGTACCAAAATAAAATTTTAACTTTTTGCTTGTACACCCTTTATTAAAGTTTTTTTTAGTAATAAAACATGTGTATATTAAAAAGTTTCAATAAATTTCCGATTTGATTTCATGCAACTACAACATCTCAACTATATGTCGAATGAAGTGCCATTATCTTTTAAGTTAATTTTGGTTGATTTCATTTCATATCCATAATATGTCGATTTTCAATTAGAACTTAATAAATTTCCATACTATCAAATTACAAATATTAAATTGCACTTTACAGGTTAATGTAACCATGTAAATATGTTTGTGAACATTATTAGTTATTATGTAGATGATACGCAAATAAATTAAAGGCATTGGTAAAATGTTTTAGTACGGTGAGTTGGAAAGAAAGTGTTTAGCTCTAAGAGTAGAAGTTAATATGCTCTCATACGAAATTCGATATATGCCAATCGCCACCGAGAACTTCAATCTAACAAAAAGACCTTTATGAACATTAACTTAAAGCTCTTTCTTAACATTAGCTTATTTTCAACTCTCTTGTTCAATTTGGAGGAGCTTTTGAGTTCGCAGACAAGATTTTTCGACACAAAAAAGTAGGCAAACGTTTAGGAGTTGGGGTTGAAAGAAGCTTCTTTACACTAGTTTCCAGTGTCGAATCCTCTTCTAGAGTCATATATCTTTCTCGTTACTCACGCTGTAAAATATGTATGTGTACATACGTACACATCAAGCTTGCTTCACTAAACATATTTGATATGAATATTCATATTATTAGCTGGAAAACATATGTGTATTTCTGCCATTATTATTACGATTATAATCAAAAGTAGGGAATTTTGCACCTTATTCTCATAAAATTTTTTAGTAATATATTTTTTCTTCACTCTTACCTATCTGTCGGCCAAAACAAGGCTTAAAGATTGGAATCAAATATTTGTGCTTTTATGTTTTCTATACATGTTTTCTATACTAAGCTTTCAAAAGCTCTCAAATTCATGCTCTTAAAAGTATGAAAACAAGAAAATAATTTCATCTGAAATTGTTATGATAAGTAAAATCGTCATTATAGTCGGGGAATCTCTTAGATTAAAATAATGTAAGTAATGGTCTTCCAGTTGTTGTTTATGCAAATTTTCGATAATTATAACAGTGTTAACCGACCCTAATTATTTCAACTTGTATTCCTTTTAAAGTACTTCAATTTGAAGACTCGCGACAACAAAATGGGTGGAGTAAGTTCATTGATCATGTCAATAATACTAAAATTAATATATAAAGATGTATTTGAATCTACAATGACAATAATATCTACACATACCTACTTCAATCGTATTTTATGTATATTAATCGTAGTATAGCTACAGGAAATACATATATGTATATCAACATGCATTGATATCATATATTCCTTTGGAGATGATCTCTAGCATCATATTAGCATTATACGTAACTAATTCACTTTAAATTAAAATTCTATTCAGATATTACTCCAAGCAAATAAGACATTTTGTTATTTAAATTCTGAAACGAGCAGTTTCTCAAGAAAATAACATAAAGAAATAATTGTAGGTACCTGTAAATTTTGTATATACAAAGTAGTTCTCAAAAAAAAGTTTTTTTTTTTTCATAAATATGTTAAATACGATCAAAATTGCATAAATTTTAGGCAAAAAAATATAAGCTACAATAAGGGCTTAAGAACCTTTATGAAAGTTGCCATAACTCCGTAACTATTGGGTTTTGGGCAAAATAATATCAGGCACTATTGACTTAAAATTGTCCAAAGAATTCGCTTTTAAACTATGGTCATGGAGTCCTTAGAAAACACCTTATACATGTGCAGTTTTTCAGGGATTTGCCGCTTACCAACATACCTGTTATGTACTCCAATAGTCTCCTTTGCATCAAATCATCTGTTTATTTTATCAATTTATACTATTCCCTATGTAAGCTTCTAGTTCTACTCAAGATAGTGTTCAAAATTATAATTATTTCATTTTATTTTAACCGTTTAATCTCTTATCTCTTATCTGAAAAGTGCATTAGGTCATTGAGTTGTCGTAAATATATTAAACTGTTTATTTATTTCATCATGTATGTATGATAAATTTCAGTTGGCATTTGATACTTTATGTTCAAATAATTCGAATAACAACTATTAAACGTAAAGTATAGGAATTTAAACAAATATATATATTTCTCTGAAACATGTATAACTTTATGATTGCTTTAGGGATTTATTTTATTACCAGACAAATTCTGATATATGTTCAAGTTCCAAGTAATAAGTAATATATTAAATCATATTTGTAAAATACAGTTATATTACTAACATGATTTCGAGAAATGTTTATTATTACAAAATTGTAATGTTTCTTAGATTTTTCTTTCAGTAAATAGCAAGAATATGTTAGCTGTTATCCCATCACTTGGCTGAATTATTCTATTTTTTATTTTGTAGAATTTATGTAGTTGAATTTTGAAGATTTGAGAAAGGGCATATCTGCGTATGAAGTGGCAAGAGAGGAAATTTTTCTTGCTTTCCATGATCTTAATACATATTATAGTTTTGCAGTAATATCAGAATCGCAATATGGTACGATAACGTATACTCAATGTCACAAAAAATGCTCGTTTTAAAACATTCTAAGTGTTACTATTATAACATAACATATGATGCGTACGCTTAGAATGTTTTAACTGTGGCACTTTTTCTGACAGTGAGGTACATTAAATTATGCATCCAATATTATTTACATTTGTAATTACGCGCCTTAAGATGATATTCGTAGTTCTTTTGTGTGTTTTCAAAATGTTTTATTCTTAATATATCGTGAGGCTATAACGAGTCTCATCTGTCATTCGGAAGATTGAAAAAGGTAAGGTTGATGATTCAGAAAAAGGTGTATTGTTGGTTGAATTTTTTGAAATCAAGTTTTTCGATTTTCGGGTTTTTCGACGAGAATTGGTAACAATTTTCTAATAGATTTCAAAAAATCTTTGAGAATTTAAAAAAATTAACACACGAGCCACAATTAGAAAATAATTTATTTTTATTGCAAATCTTACCTTTTTTAGTCCAATAACTAAGACCAACTACTTCAGTATGAACATTAAACTGAAACAATTAAAAAACCATTTCACCAAATAACAGACAAATAGAATCATAATACTTCACTATGAGCACCCGGTCTATAAATCTATATAATAAATAAAAACTTTAAATATGTTTTCATGCCTGATTGTATACCCTTAGAACAAACAAGGGTTTTGAAAAATTAAAAATGAACATTAAACTTTAACAATTCAAAAACAATTTCTTTTTTATGGCGTATACTTTTCATATTTAAAGCAAGATAATAACAATGCAAATGACGTTTTTACAGCACCGTAACACGAAAAGAAAAAAAAAACTTTATGTTTAAAACAATACCAGAAAATTGTCTAAAATGCAAATAGATTGTATTATTTGAAAAGAAAAACAAAACGCAAAATTTTTATTACATACCATTAACCATTAAGAAGTATATTCAACTTGTATGATGCAGTACTTATATCGGACGAACATAAATAACAAAAATTACTGTTTTTTTTACCTCTATACACACATGTAATACAGAAGTTACTAAAATCTATACAGAACAAGTGCAAAGAAACAATTGACTGAGTAAATCGTTGAAATACCATGTATAGACAGTGTTGATGAGTTTATCACATTACACATACATACATATCACACATACATAACTGATATTCCCATATAATACATACTATACAATTTGCGCTTAATTTGCACCCTCACGGGTCAACAGTGATGTTAACGAAAAAATGTTTCAAATAAAAGTTGTATATTTATTTATAAGGAACATTTTTTATATTGAAACTTTAGTTTTATCTCTGGCGGTTTTCAAGATTCCTACGGACACAAGATTGACCTATGTTGCACATTTACGAATTCCACCTCACTTTTTACGTCCTGAGTACCTACGCTGTGAAAATTTCACCTTGATATCTTTTTTCGTTTTTGAGTTATCGTGTTGACAGGCGGACGGACGAACGGGTGTACAACCGAAAATGGACTTATTAGGTGATTTTATGAACACCTATACCAAAATTTTGTTGGTAACATCAATATTTTCAAGCGTTACAAACTTGGGACTAAACTTAGTATACCTTGCATATTACATATACACATGGTTTAAAAACCTAAGATTTTTGTTTAATCCCTAAAAAATTTAAATGTGTGTCTGTCTTTGGCATCGTAGTGCCTGAACGGATGAGACTGAATGAGGAGTGTTCTTAGGTATGTTTCAAGTGCGAGTTTTGGGTTCCATACCCGGAAAAACTAAAAAATAGGCGATGATCCTCAAAATTGATTCAGTTTGGAGAAGGCTATATGAAAAATTGACTATTTTTGATCTTGGTGTTCAAAACTTTATGTAGTACCATGTTAATAGGTTGCTATCAGTTTTTGAGAGTTTCTTTCCACTGTATACTCAAGACAACGTGGCATATAGACAAAATTTGGGATTAGTAATATATTATTTAAATTCCAGAAATTAAAGTCCAGAAATTTTCATATAGAGGTTGTGTGGTGCTTACATCAATTTTTTTTTTGTTCTTTTTCTTTCATATATAAAACAACATGTACAGTTCCCATCACATAAACAATAGGAAAAACTTTATGTTCATTATTATTAACCCCAACTAAACAGAAAAGAAAATGGTTTCTATAATATTTTTCTTACATATATTATTATTACATTTAAATTATATTCATGTTCTTATTTTTTTATTTTACTCGGTTGTTTTGTTAATTTATTAGTAAAAAATATAACAAAAAAAACCAACATCTAATGTTCTTATTTAATATTTCTTTTTATTTATATGGGATGTTTTTCTGAAAACGTAAATATAAAAGAAATTTAAAAGTATTTAACCTCAGAATATAATCTCTATATGTTATAAATGCGAAAGTAAGCATGTTTGTTTGTTTGTTTGTTTGTGTGTTTGTTTCGCTTTCACGCTAAAACGAGAGAATGGTTTTTAATGAAACTGTACAGCAATATAGCTCATACTTCAGAATAACACATGAGATATAATTTATAAAGATATATTAATAAAAAAAAGAAGGTTAAGAATTAATTTAATTTGATGTTACCATAAATTACAGATTTCTGTAAAAGTAGTCATTTGACATTACCATAAATTATAGATTTATGTAAAAATATATTAACTATTTTAAAAGAAAAAAAAGAAAATCATACATATATTTTACCTTTGTAAAATCATCCTTACCATTATTTCAAGTGTTATAGAAAGGGGATAAGCAAGAGCAATCTTTATCAATCTTTACTTTTAAACCCAGCGAAGCGGGTGGGTATCACTCTAGTAACTGTATATTAACAACTATGCGTTTGATTTACTTATGGTTATTTAAATTAACCAAACAAAACTTATTTTCGCACTCTTGTGGCTCATATCTGTAGGATATAAAGTATCTTTGGGACATGCAAACGCTAATAGGCTTCACTAAATCTAAAAGAAAGTCCGTACGAGTGTGGACACCTAGAGACGCCTCATTTTCTTTCAGGAAAGAATGTCGTATTATGTGTGGGAAAGAGTATTTGCAGACACCAAATGAGTAAGCCACTTAATATTAGAAGAAATTCTTACGATTATTATAAAATATTCAGAAAAATTATATCATTTAAAAGAAAAAAAAAAAAAAAAATTGCACTTGTTCCCTATCGTTAGAAAAACACGTGCTATTCTATCTTGCACGAAAGAGTTGCGCGTTCTTCAATCTTTTCTCAAGTATTACAACGCAAAATTCTTTTCATATATTTACGTAAAATTTATGCAACATTTAAAAGTTACAGAAATATAGGAGTCATTGTATTAGAATCACAAACTTGTATTCACTTTTTGTCATTACCAAAGTTTGCAAGAATCGAGTTTTTAATTTGGGAAAATCATTCATCTTAGTTAGGGTTTTATATACCTTATTAACCTATTGTTGTTTAGTACATCGCAAGTTATCTAAGTAATAACATTTCTAATTAGGTAATAAATATTTTTGGATGAACTCAGTCAAAGACCTTTAGTTAATTAAGAAACGAAAATTAAATTACTATCACTAGGAATATAAGAACATCTTTTACAACAACAAAAAAGAATACATCTTTTTCCTAAACAAAATGAACAGGTGTTAAGACAGAAAGAAATTAAAATGAATACAAATTACAATATTACTAATTAAATTAAACATTGGATATAATTGTGTAAGAACATTCATTCCATACCATGATACAAAAGCATTAGGTATGCTGTTCTAAGTAACTTGTATTGGCATTTAACGAATAGGTTTTGTCATAATTGATCATAATATATTAATTATTCAAAAAATGATACAAAGGAAATACCATTTTTAAAATGTAAGATAATTTTTTTGTTCAAAATGTAAATTTTCTTTTAGAAAGAAAAAACATTTGTTTATATGTATCAAAAATTATAAACGGTCTTCAATACGACCGCATGAAAACGCATGTCAAACGTCTTTTATGTAAGCACATAGACACTACTCCTTGCATCTTTAGACACCGTTTTTGAACTTTCTCAAGTCTCTCTCCCCATTGGACTAAGTTTAAGACTAATTTGAGCTCAATACAAAAACAATACAGTTGGTTAAAAAGGTATTTGATTAATACTTTTCGAGAAATTAGCGCAAGAGACTCATATTCAAAATGTATAGAATTACCAATCTCTTACCTTGAAAATCATTTGAAAAATTTGAACCTAACATTAACAAAAACTTTATTTTACACTTATTTACACTAATAAAAACTACACCACTGTAAGATTTATAAATCTAGATGGCGATACAATCTTGATCTTCTTGATATTTTTAAAGATATCATCATTTTTAATATTGAACTTTCACAAGTGGGCACGCCATTATGTTTTAAGATAAGGGTCATAAATAATTATTTTGTGATGGTTCTCTATGGTACTTAATAGCGAAATTCGTCTAATAAAGTTGTTATGGAATAAAATCGAAGAACAAAATCGATAAACTTGGCAAGTGGAAGCCAGTTATCAGGGCCAAGTGGAAGCCAGTTAACAATTTTGAATAACATGAAGCTGAGAAAAACGCATTTAAAGAAAAAAAACTATGCGAATAATTACGAATAACTCAATACAAAATACGAAATTTGTTTTTTTCGGAATTTTTAGGGTAATATTCTAAAGTAATTTTATCTTCCAGATCGTTTGTTAAATCTAACTTAAAATGATTTTACCAAACAAAATAAGAATTGGAATAATCCACAGTATATAAAATTGGTGAAGCTGAGAATAAATTATACATTTAAAATTCTGCGAATTCATCTTTGATACAATCATGCCTTAGAATGTTTTACATTGGTAGATGACTTTCATATAAAAGCGTGCTGAAACTTGGAATAGGTAAATACTCTTTGTGAAATCTTCATTGTGGTTATTCAAGTACTCAATAACATACCTTATGACATTATATTGTGATACATATAGAATAGTACATAACAATGGTTCGTGTACTATTTAATTATAATAAATTTTAATTTCAGCTGAAAGATTCATTTTCTACATATACGAATCTTTCTAGACTATCTGCTTTAACACATACTAAAACTAGGTAAAGATAGAAGCAATATTAGAACATTTAATATAAAAACACATTAAATTTCTACATTAAAAACATCGTTTTTGTATTTTGTTTTACTATCTATAGATAGTATCTAATACTACAGACAAAAGAGTCAAATATTCACCTTAAGCTCGAAAATTACAAGAATAAGATGGAAATTTGGTTATAGGTAGCTGATAGGATGTAAAACAATAACTTTAATGACTTAATGAAAAGTTTTAATGAAAATTTTCTCACAAGTATACTAAAAAGTTCATTTTAACTATTAAAAAAGTTTCATACAAACATTGAATGTGTCACAATTCTGCACATTTTTATTTTTTACTCAACGTTTGTATAACGGACACATTTTATAGTTCGTGAAAAGGTTACCAAAATACAGCTGCAATAGACGTCAGAAATATGATAATTCACGGAGTTTTGATGAAAATAAACGTACCTTCTAACTTCTTGAGAGACAAAAAACTTTATTCAATGAGCCATAGCTTGAAAAGTATTATATTTATTGAACCGAAAATTAATTGATCTTTTCGCATAATTTTTGAGATAAAAATCTCTATTGTCTGTGCTATAAGTACTTATCACAGAAAAAGTGGATATATAAATTTAATTTATATGGTGTAGATTTTATTTGCAGTTTTATTTTCACATAAATATAAATAAATAAATAAATAAAGTTATTTCTTTTCAAGATTTAAATTTTTATAAATAGAATTTTAAACGCGATTATTAAAATTATTATTGCAGAACATTTCAATAGCTTATTTACTTATAACGTATTATACAGCAAACTCAAAAATTGGATGTATTCAAATTTTGTTGCTAATTCCCATTGTCTAAAAAAATCGCTCTAAATAAACGCTTCTTGATAATTCAGGGGTGTTCTATAAAATTTTACCGTGTAAATAGAAGAAATTTTGTCCCTAAAAAAATTTACCATTGAAATGCACACGTTTATTTAGGCATAATAAAATTTTATTCCTATATTAAGTTATTAAAATACATATCTCACCCCTTTAAGTGATGATATCTTTTTTGATAATGGCTTTCTTCCACTCATGTGGTAACATCTTTTTGGATAAAATGTTTCCCATTTTATTTTACAACTTTGTATTACAGCGTAAACTTTTTTAGCTCTTCTTTTTACTGTCATGAATAACACATAACAGTTTTATAAGTTCTAAAAGTTCGAGAGGCTATTGCAAACATTGATATTTCATTATTGATTATGAATGTTGATTTTTTGTAGTTCATAGGCTATGGAGTAAGGCTGTGGCAAGTTTCAGAATGATGTAGAAAGCACTGCTGCTATGGATTCGGCATTTAATAACTACCCACCTGGCGAGTTTCAATAAATTAAGAACTCGAATGTTAAGACCATAAAGGGTGAAATAATAAAAGTATTTTTTAAGTAAATTATTGTTATAGACTTGTATTATTAACTTCGAATCTACACAAAATTATACCTATTTCTAGAAAATCATTTCTTCTTATAATCAGGAAACAAACGAACAAAAGCTCATCTGGATTATTTCCCATATTATGACCAAATTTTGTATACTAGAGAGTTTTGTGTTAACAAAACCATAAATGTATATTGAGCCATACCGTATCGTACCAATTCAATTTATTTTATAGACACTCATTTATACAGAAGGGTTCGTAAATATCGACGAAGGTTGAAAATATTTCTGTTGCTAAATGTTAAAGAAAGAATGTATCACTATTGGAAATTTTATTTTATCTTGACAAAAAAATATTTCTAGTTAAAGGCTAGCTAGCTGGCACGACAAATCAAATAGTATATTAAGAGAGATTATTTGAAAGTGTGACATCTAGACTGAATAGAGATGGTGTTGGCTTTGGAAATGTGATTACTCTTTTCGAAGTAAATTATTTAGAGTTCTGCTTAAAATGTGTTAAAGTAAGAATTATGTGTCTGACAATTGGGAAGAGAAACACAATTAGTGTTACAAATAATGCGGAAAGATAAATCCATGTCGAAAGACCAATTATGTGTTCCTTCGGTAATTTTCTTGTCTTGGACCAGCGTTCCTATGGTGTGCAAGGCATATGATGTTCAAGGTGCAGGTGAACATGCATGCAGAATGCATGCACTTTGTGCTGATGAGGATGAGATTAATTTTTTGAGACTATAAGACACTACTGGTGGGAATATAATACACAGGCGTTTCGAAGATCTTATATCATTTCCAACGGCCTCTGTTCGCAATGTTGTTGCGGCTATTACAGGACACTGGTTGGGTGGCAGGCATGCTGAACGACTGGGCATGGCAGTGTATCACGACTACTGCAGGAGCCGTCACAGTGGTGAGGAGGAGGAGACAATGTTCCTTCTTCTCTATCACTGCCCAGCTCTTACCATGAGGAGATGGACTAACTTGAGCCAGCCTCTCTTTGGCAACTTCTCCGACCTAAATTCCTTCGACGTCAAAGATCTCCTGCTGTTCTTATACAGCTCCAAATGGTTCATGGAGTAGTGGCCGAGGATGGACCAACCCTTTTTCGGTATCACAACGGACTTTAGGGGTTTAAGTGTGTCCCACCACAAGACAACCACTCTAACCAAACTTAATCTAAGACACTGCTATGAATTTACTTATGAAATTACTTTTGAAAAAGATTGGGAATAAGCTTAACCAAAGTATCCTTCTCACACACTGTGTGAACTGTGTGAATTAAATGCTTTAAAATAAAGTTCAATATTATTCCATCAATATTTCCAAACTTCTTTCTACTTTCATAAACATGTTTGTATATAGACAGACTAATTCTAAGTAATTAAATATAGATATTCTCCATACGTGTTTACTATTAAATAAACATATTATATTTTCCGTATATGTATAAAATAAACAAGTTTATAGATCTATGTATATGATATCCTTATACTTTGTTTAAACAAAATAAAATGACCACATTTTATGAGCCTTGTATATTGTAATATACTCAGTTTATATTAGATATTATAATGTATGAAATCTTATTATAGGTCTATCTATATTATAATGTTCATCTAGTAAGCATTAGGTTTACTATTTATATATCTTTCACATAATATTTTAAATTACTTCTGCTTTAAGGTTTTTTATGTAGTAAGAGTTAATGACATTCTAATTTTTCATTAAAATTTTTATAAAGAAATAATTAAGTTCTAATTTTTAGCATCTTGGATAAACCATTATTCAACGGTTAGTGTATATTACAGTAACCTTGTCGTGAAAGTACGGAGTAGTCGGCATCAAATCCGGTAGTTTCGATTTTTTTCAATCTTGTTTATGATGATGGTCTAACAAATAATCCAAGTTTGTGACCTCGAGCGCTGAAAGCAACTTTGTCAAAAAGGGAAAAATCTGCGTAATTTTTAGATTTTGGCGATTATAACCCTAAAGGACTTGTTTTATGATAAAGTTTAAATAATTGCTATTTTTAAATTATATAAATTTGATATTAATTAAAAAGACATTTATGGTATAAGCATTTACGTATAAAGAATTAAAAATTAGTCATAACAGCCAGCTTTTACGCCAAAATTATCCACTACAAGTGCAGGCGTCGATTTAATTGTCCCAACCCTAAGTATGAACTGATAGAAAACTGACCAATAGAAAAATATTTTTACTTGTATTAGGTACTATTTAATTAGAAATTAGTGATTACTTATTTCTAAGAGTTGCATAACTCACATTCACATTATGAATAGTAAAAACTTTATCCAAAAAAGTTATCATAACTTTTCAATACAAAATTTAATTTTAAGTTTTTGTAAGCCAAATATTTACCTTAACATAAATCTCGAATATAACAATTGAAAAGTATTTTTATGAATTGTAAATACAAAACACTCCCAAACAACAATATGTCTGATAAAATGTATGTCAACTTCAAATATATAATAATAATAATAATAATAATGCCAGAAGAATTTTGATTGAAAATTCCAAAGTAAACTTGTTCTGTATGTCACAACACTTCGTGTTATTTGTTGACGGCATCATTGTGTATGTATTCTTCTATTCTATGTAAGCAGAATGGAATAAGTTAGGTCAACATACAACACATTATGTGTAGCTGGAAGAACGAAGTATGGAAGACGAATTTACTGACATGTACTGTAGGCAACGAACGAGTACTCCTGTTACTCCTGCATTCGAGTCATACTTGATGGAACGTGAATACGTAATACATATAAACATAAGAAAAGAACAACATGGGAATACAATCCTCATGGGTTTGCTTTCTCTATCTCTATGTATTGTTGAAGTTGCTGGTGTGTTGAATTCAAGTATGTTATAAAATGTTGAAACTATAAGAAATTGTACAGAACGATTCAAATTCAAAATTTTATTAACCCGCAAATAGGCGAAATAACCCCATTTTTAAATAAACTTCACCATAACACAATGCGCAGTCGAAAAATTTATTTTAACATTTCAATTCTTCATTCTTTGAAATTTAAGCCTATAAATTTTGAATGATTCACGGTGAAAAAAGCAGTCGTTGATCTTTTCTTCTGAGTATTAATAAAAATGTCCATTTTTAAGATCTGATATCCAAGTTATAAGAAATCAAAACATTTCTACCTAAACTCCAAACTTTACTTAGTTTTTTTAAATTAGTTTTTTTGTAATTTTTAAGCTAATACGAATTCTATCAAAATATAAAAGTTTCGAATGTTTAAGTAAATTTTTCCTTAGTTGAAGATATGTTTATTTTGTTTGGATGTCATAAAGTAGTTTGTGATTTTGAGTTCAGAATTGGTGTCTAATTTTTATTTCAACTTTTTTCAGTTAATTTAACCAAACCTGATTATGAATGAAGTTAGAAACAGTAAAATATCACTTGCTATGTTTGAATTTCGATAAAAAATTTTCAAAATTTTTATCGAAATTTTGTAGAAAATTTTGTTTTCTACATTATAACAATTACAATTCATGTAAACAGATTAATTAATATAACAAGACATCTTTAGCATAAAAAGTCGTCTTTTATTTTCCAGGCAGTGTGATAATATCAGTGACAACATGCAAGCACTATGTATTATCGTAGCTAGATCAACTTGTACTTATAGTACGAATTTATATTGGGTATTACTCTTCTAGTATATGGTATGTACCCTTTAGTTGAATATTGTTATATATGTATGTGACACGGCGCCAAAGTAATCGACGTCGCTGTTGGGTGCAAATTAGGCGCCATACTTCGTTTGTAAGACAGCTTGTCAACACGCGATAATGTACATACATACATACATACATACATACATACATACGTATCATATATGTATGTATATAATATATAACAACAATATATAATGGTCTAATGTAGTTCCTATGTACAAAATCTTTCAGAAAAAAACTTCGTTTCTCTTTCAGCAAAGTTACTATCTTCGATTCAGTAGCATTTGTGTCAGTTAATTATTACGGAGAAAAAATTGAACTAGAGCCGAATCAAAAAATTAAATCTGTTATGTTAGCCCTTCTTTACCCAACTCCAACAATGACTTTACACCTTATATGTAGACTTTTTTGAAATCGGTTCCATTTTATATGAAAAAAAATTAGGTACAAAATAAAATACATATCTTGGAATGGGTCTCTTCATGACTTTTTATATACAAAAATTCAATTACGAAACACTGAAAATGGAAAGAAAAAAATTTTTAGTTTTAGCCCTACACCACTTTTAATCCTCAGATAAATTTTACCATCATTGGGAAAATTGGTATTGAAAACTAGAGGCTTACCGGCACATTAAAAAGATTTAATCATTTGCGAATTCTTATGAAAAAATCTCATACCTAGAAAGGAAGAATTGAAATTTAAATGTTAATTTATATATGTGATTTGTGACCGAAAGATTGAAATACAAGCCAAAAGAAATTTGTCGTTTTTCTTTAATCACTCTGTACAAAATGTTCTAGTAAAAGGTACTACCTATTCACAAAGAGAATCAAAATTATTTAATCAATGCACAAAAAATTTTCTTTCGTAATTTAGATAATAAATAAAATCACAAATTAAAATTATTAGAATGAAATATTGACTTAAACCAGAAAAGAAATAGCCCCGTATCGTTTTACCAGATCTGATTATTAATTTGTTACATTTATTATTTGTTGTTGGCTATTGTTTAAGGATCTCAAAAAAATAGCGTGTGCATTTCGTAGGAGAAGCACGATACCGGACCTATGGTTGCTGGAAATTCCAAATTCGTCTGAGAATGTATTGATTTTCCTTCTAAATTCACAAATTACTATTATTTTAAGTCCAATAAAATACATTATCAAATTCTGTTTTTTAACTTGTTCGAGATTTTTGAAAATCATTGTATAAACTAAATAAACAGCAAATTTTATAATAAATATACAACGTAAATTCTATATGGTTATTTATTTAGTAAAATAGGAACATTTTCTAGCATAGTAAAAGCACATATAACATATTTTTCTTTGCTTATGCACGATAAATACTCTTTTACCGCACAGTTGCAACAAATTCCATGCAACAAATAGCTATCTGTCAACAGCATGCGCTATAATCTACTTGTCGTGCTTAAATTATCATTTACGTGCAACACATTTACGTAAATTTAACACACTAAATGAATTATGTACCATTATCGCAAAAATTTTGCAAATTTCGTATTTCATTTTTTCTTTCGTATTTCTAACCACATTGTCTATATTTAACAATATACAGGATGTTCTGTTTCAGCCTTCAAAATTTTATTGAACTTTGATTCGATAAAGTTATTTACTTTTTATGAATATTATATTAATTTATTTTGTTAATTATCTCGCAAAATAGGCTTCAGATCCAAAATTCATTCATCTTTATGAGCTTATTCTGTAGGCCAACGATCTGCAGGCAATAACAGAACGCCCTGTATATGGATGGCACTTGTTACACAATATACTAATATATTCTGTAACATAATTCTATAGTGAAAAATATTTCCGCTATTTATTTATTAAAAATGCATGAAAACTCTTTTCTCTTGTATATAGATAAAAATTAATGAAAAGTAAACTCATTCATATATGACATACGAGTATAAATAATATAAGGATAAAAAAACAGGAAATAATTCTTTCTATTCTTTTGTCTCTGGTTATAAAAAAAAAAAAGTAGGAAGAAGTTGTATCTAATCAAATATATATGTCGGATACACGAGATACAGGTAGTTAAAAAGTCTTTTGGCTAGACATTATCTAACAGAATACAGGACCCGAACTATATGGTAGGAAAATGATTTTCTGTGAATTTGTTCAAACCACCTTCAAAATATCTTCAGAACGTTCTGATAAAACATTTTCACGACCACAAAATTTTATAATGTGTAGTTTTCGAACTACCGTCTTAATAGTGATAGTAGGTGGATGACCGAGCTTTGAGTACCATTTGTATTAATTCAAAACTGAAAGTGCTTGATAAATCCCGTTTATGTTTTTTATTTACCTTAAATCCAAAACCGACGAAAAAAAAGACGATGGAAGGTGTCTTGTCAAAAGACTTGTGGTGTCTTGTCCAATTTTATTTTCACCTTCAAAATATGAAATATAGAAACAACTAAAAAATATTTACCTTTCTAGGTATTTTATGATGAATTTGTAGTATTTTTCCTAGATCAAAACAGAAAATAAATAATTATGATTCTCGAATGTTTTTTCGAACAATTATTAATCTAGAAAAGAATATAGAAAACTTCATTATGATTTTTTTACTTAGAAACAGTTCAGTATTTTCAAATTGGTTTGTATGTTTACATTGACGAACTAATGAACGCAGGGTCCATCTCCTACATATATAGCTGTTTTGTAGGAAAGCTGATATGTATTATTTGAATTATTATAGTAAGCATTCTTTTTATTAACTTCCAGGCAAAAAATAAAATTTTTTACAATCGAAATATATATTTATTTTTAATTAAGAGGACTTCTAAATGTTCTTTTGTCTTCCTGGAACATGTTTTTTCAGTGATTCCGTCATCACTTAAAAGGAAATCATGCAGGGGATACAAAAAAATTGTTGCCTGCTCTAAGTCAGCCGCAATCTGTGGGCTGCAAGGTATAAACAGGTATAACACAGTTAATTATTTTCAATTACGTGTTTTTCAAGTAGGGTCACAGGCTAATAGTGCCATCATTACTCCAGACATACTCAAATATTAGTTCAATGACTGACGCCAGTACTAATCGATTAAAAATCAAGGTCGGTCATCAGTGAATATTTGTTTTTGTGTATATAATTTATTGTTGACACGGGTTTTCACTTAATTTGGTATCACACAAAAAAGTATGAAATAAGGTGAAAGTATTTTTATGTTAACACTTTTCGATAAGATTCCGTATTTTATTGGTTCATCATATGATATCAACTTTGGTTAGTATTTTGGTTGAAGAAGAAAATATACTTTTGGAGTAAACACAATAGGGTACTTTCGGTAATGAAAAATAAATTATGAAATTTGAAAATAAGTTAAAATTTATGTAAAAATCATAAATATTCTGATTTCGAGTCATAAAAGCACATTTTTCTTTTATAATATTAAAATTAAAAATCGTAATTTTTAAACTGCGTATCACGTGACTTAAAACGCGGGCAAGCTCTGATGTGATATCATATCGGTATGAACCATACACCATCATTTAGTTCAGTATAGACAGTTGGGTATAATATATCCATAGATACTAACTATTTATATTTATTATAATTAGTTGTCTATGAATATATCTGTCAAACTTATCTGTGTTTTTTTGTATAATGATACCGATATTACGTCACCAAATTGGATGTCCGCGTTTTTGACAGTTTAAAAAAGGTTTAAAATTTAATTTAAGTTTTTGGCATGAAAGCGTGTGTATTTTTCCGAAATAAATTTTTGTTGGCTTTTTAATAGCAAAATCAACATTTTGAAGAACTTTTTCAAATATAGTAGAGTACCCTATCCTACTACCATCCTTTATAGTGAAACATATATATGTATTAATAATCTACAAAAAGCACTCAATGCTCATATTTCAATTTAATGATGTTATTAGTAATAATAAATATTTCCAGGAAATAACTTCATTTGATATTTTATTCCAAATAAAATATTAAATAATAATTGAGTAAATAAATGCAGATGCAGAAAATAATTTAGTAAACAGATACAATGAATGCAATATTTATTGAATATATATGGTGGAAACGCAATTAAGTTAGAAAGCATATCAATTCTTACAGTGTGGTAAGCATTTATTTGCACTTCCACCATAAATACATACAAGTATTTATAGATAAAGTTATCCATTTTTAAATTAAAATAAAAACAAGTGAAAACAAACAATTGACAGAGTTAATTGTTGAAATACCATGCACAGGCAGTGTTGATTACTCTATCACATTACACATACATACGTGTCACACATACATAACTGATAATCCCATATTAATACATACTATAAAATTTGCATCTAATGTGTGCCTTCGTGAGTAAACAGTGATGTTTACAAAAAAATTGTTCAAACAAAAGTTGTTTATTTTTAGATAAGGAACATTTTCTATATTTAAAATTTTGTTCTATCTCTAACGGTTTACAAGATGGGTCCAAGACCCAATTGACATATGTTGCTCATTTACGAACTCGACTTCACTTTTTACGTCCTGAGCAAGCTATAATTCATCTTGATATCATTTTTCGTTTTTGAGTTATCGTGTTGACAGACAGACGGGCGGACAACTCGAAATAGACTAATTATATGATTCTATGAACATCTATACCAAATTTTTGTTCGTAGCATCAATATTTTTAAGCGTTACAAACTTGGGACTAAACATAATATACCTTGCATATTACATATATGCATAGTATATCAAAATATAAGTATCACCTGCTTTTTTTTATGACACTTTGTAAAGGAGTTTTTATTTTAAAATAATTTTATGAAAATAACCACCATTTAACCGAACAATAAGGCTATTTTCATTTTCAAATATACGATCTAAATACACTTCCAAATCGCCAAACACACACCATACTAAAATTCATCTAAAAATAATTAATTCCGTGGAAAAACATCAGTACCTTGGCTGCTTAATTACTGATACTGGAAAGTACGTGAACGAAATTAAAAGACGAATATCAATATAGAAGGCTAATTTTAACAAACTTAAAAAAGTGCTATGCAACAAAAACAAAAAAATTAAGTTATATAAACATGTGTGCTATCGGTATTCTTGAAAGTCCAATGAAAGTTTATTTAAAGCTTTGGATGCATGTGAAATCTGGTTCTGGAGAAGGATCTTAAACATTAAATGAAACGATTACCAATCTAATTCGAAAGTATGGAAGCAAAAAGGTTTTAAATCGTGCATACGACCTTAATATACAAAAGACAATTGGATTTATTCGGTCGTGTTATAAGGAAGAGAGATCTAGAACCAATCGTGGTAATAGGCCAATTAGATGGAAAAAGAGGAAGAGGCAGAAGGCGTACATCATTCCCTCAATGTCTACCACTAAAACTACTTAATATAGAGGAAATTATATACAGAGCCTATAATAGGAAACAATGCAGAGATATGGTCCCGAACGTCTGTAGACAGGCATGATACAATCATCATTAATATTACTATGTTACTCTACGTGAACATGCTTTACACACACTTTACAGTTCTCTTTTCATTTTTCTTAAAAAATTATATAACAAAATAAAACACAGCATGATTCAAAATAGTTTCATAATTTATTACCAGAAAAATTGTAAATGATCAAGGATATAATTTTGTGAATACTTCCTTATTTATACACAGCATGATGTTCTGTAATTCTATTTTTTTCAAAATCAATTATATTTATAACGGAATAACCTTTGCACGCAATATTAATATAATTAACATTTACTATCTAATATTAAGAAAATTATGCTGAGATATTTTTAATGTAAATTTTTGCATTTTCTGCTTAAATTTTTGCATCTTATACTTTTATATTATAGTCAGATGAAGGACTATAATAAGATGTTCATATTTTAAAACTTTACAGATTCATTTTCATCAAATACACAGGAACCAACAAATATTTCCGATATTCGACTTCCAAGTCCTTTAAAATGAATTCAAATTATGAAAGCCAAAAAATGAAGCTTTATACTCTCCTCTATCACTAATTTCATTGAATCGCAAAATATAACTCTTTTGCGTTTCTGTGAAATTATATTTTAACAATATATTATAGCAGAAAATAACTGGTGAGAAATATGGCCTTTGAGCAAAAAATAAGTCGACCGCCATGTTTATTTCTCTTCATGTGATTACATAAACTTATAAAATGAAACATTTTATATACATACAAATAACTAATTACTGCGTATGTCATTGCTATGTATACCCTAAAGTATAACAAAATAACATATAATATTTATACATAGGTATACACAAACAAACATATCTAAAGGTATATCAAATAAATACAAGTATTTAAAAGGTGTGCTGAAACGTGAAAAGGATAATTAATGAAGGTGTGATGACCATTTTGTGTGATATACTATCGTTCTGTGTAATATTTGATATTACGATAATAATAATCATAATAAATAAATACATACATACATACACAGTATGATCACGAATATCGTTGACAAAATGAAACTACAAAGTGAAAAATGTTTCGAATTGTTGAAAATGATTAAGAATGATTCAATAGAGTGGTAGAATAATAAAAACGTAGGGGTTTTAACGACATATTGTGTTAAAATGTCCAATAAAATCAAACAAAAAGCTCGTTTAATTTCAATCAAAGGCCCTCATTACCATTGCTCTTTCAGGGTTTCTAAAAGTATACCCTAACCACCACCATTTCTTCTCCCGAATCTACAGTTTAATTTTAATCTGTGACGTAATTGAGTTTGTTACTTTCTATGTCTCACTCGCATATAGCAACACAGATTTTACAAAACAAACATAAACAGGTATACTTTATTTTGTAGCTAAACTGTATTACTTGTAGCTGAACCTAAGTGCAATACCCAACAATTTTTTTTTAAGTCATTGTCAGTCAGATCTTTGTGAACTAGTTCAAAATTCGATACGGACTGTTTGTGCCTCTATTCACGATCACCTACCTACCAAAAGCAACTCTCACTGAACCTAGTTAATACTAGGGACTTAATTCAATACAATAATGCCAATGGTAGCCTATACTCTGAAAGATTGTTTTAGTATCTAGGATTTATAAACTCTGAGAAATTTAAGAATGCTCTAGAAAATTAATTAATAAGTATATTCCTGAACGATTTTTATAAAGAATTAGTTGCATCAAAAATTCCAAAATACAAACTTAGGTTTTTTTAAATTCGCTTCTTAAACATACTGTAACACATATGTTATTAAACAAATGTGTATAATTGCGTCAACTTTAGTTATCTTATATCATCATGTGTATGGTCACTGAATCGAATAACATTCAAAGTTTTACATTAGTTTGTGGGCAATCAAAGTATATTTTATGTAGGATGTGCATTTTATGTTTCATATTATCGTTGGAAATGAAGGATTTGGCATTATAGTGTGTTTTAGTCCGCGGAACAGCACCTTTTTTGATAAATGATTAATACACACTTCTTGAGCAGTGTTGCCAACTTTCAACTCTAAGGCCCACTAAACAGGCGATAGAAAACCACTAAAAAACAAGTAGAGAGCAATAATATTGCCAGAAATGATATTAAAATATAAAATTATTTAAATTATTTGCCACTAAAGGTAGAAAAATAGTAGAAAAAAAACACTAGTTTTAGTGGTAAAACTACTAAGTTGACAACACTGTTCTTGAGTGACTTCCTTTTGGAATCTTTCAAAGTTTCTCGCTACGTATTTTTTTCGAAAGTGCTGAGTTTTCAAATAAGCATGATAACGTCATAATTAAGCTGTTGGGTTGTGGTTTGAAAAAACAAAGCATTGAATTTGTCGGTCACTATGATGACCACTTAAAAACAACTTCAAATGAGCATGATTACGTCGTATTTAAGCTGTCGGTCTGTGGTTTGAAAAAACGAAGTATTGAATTTGTCGGTCAGTATGATGACCACTTGAAAACAAATGCAGACCGAACTACGATAAAGAAACAAATTATAACTTCATTAATTCATAAAGTTTATAAATTTTTCAAGGTATTTATAACTTATAAGATGTAATTAGATAAATAATTGGAAATTATTTATTAAAATAATGAAAAATAACTATAACAAAGGAATAATAAAATACACTAATGATAACGAATTTAAAACATAGAATAGAATTATCACAGCAGAATTAACGTGCATTTACAAGTATTGGCTTTTGCGAAAAAATAATTATTTCATGCTGCGATGATGATTATATTTTCTATAATATATCTTATCATATTACGTCAATGATAATAAGATAAAAAATAACTGAGTAGAGAAAAAAGGGCTAACTTCTAAGTCCTTTTCTTGTAAGAGATTCCGTTAATTTCAAAACTTATTCTTTTTTTCAGATTTAAAAACGATAGCTTAATGATTTGACCTTGGTTTTATTCTTTTACTGCTTGCTAGTATTGTTTTAAAGTCAAGATACAGTCTATAAATATTTATTGAGAACATGATTATTTTGAGTCTCTATATATATCGCATGAAAGAGTTTTCGTAAGAATATCAACACGGTTTTCTGTATTTTATGTTTTGATGGACTCAAATAATAGTATTTTAAAATAAGCTACTTTTAATTAGACGATATTTGCATCAATTCACTATGTCTCGACTCCGAGTCTATATATAAAGATGCTTAAACGTAATTATTTTTAAATCCATGTAAATTGACATTTGCGATTTCAATTTCCTTGTTAAACTGCACATAAAGAGAAAATTTATGCATAAATTCTTCTAAATAGTAAAATATTATAAATTCTCAACATGATATTAATTAGCACCTTATTAAAATTTTTTATAAAATGTAATAATAAACATAATAAGAATAATGAACATTGCTTGACAGTGGAACAAATACTATAAAAATAAATAAATAAAATTATTAAAAACGCTGCAAATTGTTCCACAAAAACTTTTATTTTCATTTTGCATGTTTTTGAGAGGAAATATACTTTTATTTAAATCTACATTTTCTTAAACGAATGTTTAAGCATGATATACATGTCTTTCACTACACTCACTATTTTATCCTCTTAATATTACTAGATTGGTTCGAATGAAATTTAAATCAATAATTCTACTTTTTAAAGCTACCATCAAATGTTCAACTTCCCATCTCTTATAATTTCGAGGAAAACCTCTACAATCTTAATAACACAGTTAAGTACTCCAAGGTATTGAGATTTTTCTCTGAAAATATTGAATGTTTCAAAATAATACTCAAACGTACTCAAAGCAAAGGGTCGTGGAGCCGATTAAAACGAGATCCGGATCCTTAATTATTTAATCGATGTGGAATTTATCTCTTTAGCGGACTTGATATTATTGTAAGTACACAAAATTTCCAAAGATATTGATTTTACATAAAAATTAATTGGTTGGTACCAGTCGATAATGCATTGTAGAAGGGGGGTTCAAATTTTTGTATTTCACTCGATTACATAAATTTCTTATGCTCTTATTTTGTTGCAAAAATAGAATATAAGTTAAAATAAAATATAAAATAGCAACAAGAGAGCATCATCATGTTATAATTATTATAATATTTTTATATAAGTACTCAGCCATTCACTCACTGTAGTGAGTCGTTTTATTCAAAAGTTATTCAATTCATATACGTATATGATATTTTTATTATAAAGTAAACTCATTTATTTACAGTAGGTGTACAAACTGATTCGAGATACATGTAGAATAAGTATCGTATTACCTACACCTATAATAGCTTCATTTTACATTCATCTATCATGTTAAAAAATTATACATAATCAAAATATATACAGCATGTAGTTAAAATTTGAAAATTTGTTCTATTCAACTTTATAGTAGACCAGGAAGTAGACCACTACTTTAAATTTTTGTTTACGAGCACAGTTCGTATCCAATTGATATTTTATCGTGTTCTTAATTTGAAAACAACATAGAATTCATAAGAATAAGCTACTATGGTTAAAAAGTAAATTTTTAAACCATGTATATATGAAATATACATAGTATACTAAGTTTAGTCCCAAGTTTTTAAAGCCTTAAAAATATTGGTGCTACGAAAAAAATTTTGGTATAAGTGTTCATAGGTGATCATCTAATTAGTCCATTTTTGGTTGTCCGCCAGTCCGTCCGTCTGTCACACGATAACTCAAAAACGAGGAGAGATATCAAGCTGAATTTTTTTACAGCGCACTCAGGACGTAAAAGTTGTGTGTCTAGTTCGTAAATGAGCAACAAAAATCACTTTCCCCAAATCTAGAAGTATCCGAGAATATTTTAAAATCTCAACCCTACGGTAGGAATAAAAAACCTTTTATCAGGTCACAAAGTTGATCATTTTCATTAAATAATAAAATTAAAGAACGATTATAGTAGGCGTTGATAAAATAATTTTGTCGAAATTTTGTATTATTGTGTTTAAAACGTGCTTTTGACAACTGATTCCTTTTGTTTTTTAAAAAGATTGCTCTCCTGTGTTGTTGATATTATACTTTTTGATGAGTGTTATTCTTGTAAATTTTTATTATTGTGTTATCTTTTTTTTGTAAAAGGAATTTACTCTCATTCTTAATGTGCAGTATTGGCGAAATTTCCAGATTAGCCATAAAAAATTCCTGTAAAATAGCGTTTACTGAATTACATTCAGTTACACACCAATATTTAATCAAAGACGCTTTATTTTTACTCAAAAAAAAAAATTTTTTTGTACAAAACAAACCAAAAATAAAATATCCAAATATAGCCAAACTTAATTATTTAATCGTAGGTTATCACTAACAACCATACTTATAGCGAAGCATTACATTACATACTTATATTACGAAGTCTTCTTGGGCAAGATTGTCGAATAGAGCCGCCAGCACCAGCAATGTATCTCAAAAATTAGGACAAAGACAAGGCAACTTGAAATTTTAGTATAAAGTTCACTAATAAATGAGTCTTCTAGTACTAATGAAGCAAAGTACCAACTCTGAAAGTTCATCTATTTCTCATTTAGAAGTTGATAGACTTTATATCCACTCCTTTTTTATATATAATATGTATAATATGATAACACTTAAAATGTGAAAATGTGTACAATTTTTTTTATATATCTAATGCAATCATAATTCATAAAGAAAAATGAGGTTGTCTTTTATATACTTTATCATCACAATTTTAATGACAGTAAATTTTTTTTCGCATTTCGTTAAATGAGTTTCATGAAAAAAAAAATTACTTTAAATAAATATATATGTATATGAACATTTTTTTTTTCATTTTCATTTATGATGATGAAAAACTCTAGTTAGGTGTGTCTTTTTCATTAATTTTTGAAAAAAAATGTAATCTGAAAAAGTTATTTTTTTTTTTTACTTTCTGAACAAGAAATTATTATTTAGCATTTAAATTAAAAAAAACAAAAATTGTAATACATAGTATATTTAACGTACCTAATTAGAAATCAGAAATTTCATAAGTCCTTGCTTAAGCCTTCGAAAACACCAACTATATTGATTGATAATTTACGCGAGGAGTGTTTCCGATTCATTTTCCGGGCTTGAATCTTTTCTTAAAAGCTTTTATTTACAGATAATGTGAATCATGTAAGTTCGCGATTATTCATTCATTAAAGAAAATTTATACTCAAGATACTGACAATCCAAACATGACATTGTAAAGCAAAGAAAACATCACACTACAATAGAACCATCCGCTGTCTGTTTATTTGCTTAGTGAATAGCTAAGGGCCGATAAATCTAAATTATTTGACAAACAAAACAGGAAAATGTTTTGTTACCTAGATATTTTTGTTTTTAAAAACAAAATAATATATTTTAAGCAAGCATTAAAAATAGAATAATAATTCATCAGCATTCCGTTTCAATTTAACCTAGTTAAGTTAAAAATGAAACGTAAATAAATCAAATGGTTTGAAATAAAACTACATTACATTACATTATTAAACATAGAGTGCATGTTTGTATAAAACTTATATATCATCTAGAAGGGATGTTTTGTATGCAACAAACTTTCTCATATAAAACATAGAACGAATGAACAAAACTAAAACGTTTAGCTAAGTAATGCAATAAAAATAATATTAAAAGGCTGGGCAAAATTTAAAAGAAGCCTTGAGGATAAGGAAGTTTAAAGCTATGCAAGCAAACTTACTAAAAATATGCATTATTTACGCATATTTTTATGATAGAGAAGTAAGCAAGTGTACAGAAAATTACAAGGTTGCCAGCACAAACAATTTCAGCAGGAATAACTTCAAAGAGTGAGTCTTTCTCAAACAAAGCTGGCGAAATTAAACATCCTTAATCAAACATTGGTCAATTTTTGTTATTTTATTTTTTATGAAGCAAAACAAGCCAAAAATAATCAGATACAGCATAGAGCCATATCAATTTTTATCATAAAGGTTCAAATAATTTAAATTCACTCATGAAAAAAACGGAACAATGGATCGACGTTATTTTCATACACAGAGATAGGTAGAGATCTGAAGAATATTTCAATAATATTATAATAGTTTTGGCAAACTATACAGGAGAAAGGGATTATGAATATTTTATGTAAATATATCTAAATGTCGGATTGTAAGTCCTTCTTTGATACAAAACGGAATAAAGGATTGACGTTTTCATTATACTGTTAGTTGAATATTAGGAGAGTAACACCTCTTCTTTTTATGATGTGAAACATCTATAGCCGAACGTAAAACCGATTTCTATATGCAGTAGTGTGTACTACTGCATACAGTCTAAATGCAGTAGTGTGTACAATAGATGCTGTATTTATTAGATATCTTGATAATGTTATGTCCAATACTTTTATAACATACTTCAGTTACCATCGACCAATTGTCACAGTAAATACCGTCCTCAGAGGCTAATTAAATGAATTAAGTAGCCACGATTTGAAATAAATTCGTAAATTTTTGTATTTAATGAAAATAAATATTTATTCAATAAATAGTCATCGTTATCTGGAAAAAAAATCGTAATATTTTATTTTATCATTATGTCATATTTAGTTCCTATCACAATCTGTTCTTTTCTGCATATTACTTTTACAAAATAATGTCGATGTTTCACATCTGCCAGGCGTCCCGTGATGGCTCACAATTTTTGTTTTCTTTAAGTACGAAAATATTTTCTTTTTCAGACAAATAAAAGAAACTAATTTTGTTTAAATTAATAGAAAAGTTAAAACATAAAAATATACATTGTTATGATATTTATAAATGCTCAGCTTTAAATTACAATATAAATAATATCTACTTATTAATAGCTTGTAATATTTTATAAGAAGTGAGCCGCTTTCTTGTTCAGTGGTTGTTTGTACAGTTCGCATCTAATAGAAAACAACTAACATTTTCTCTTAGTGTGGTAACTTTGTTCTTGTCTGAAAATATTGTATTATATTCATAATAACACCACAACGTTCGGTCGACTATTTAAAGTCATCCATAAACATACAATTTTATGATTAAATTTAGCAGTGTACAATATAGAAAAAGTTCAAATGTCAAGTTATTAATAGTATATGCAAATAATGATCAAAATGTCTAAAATGTATGATATTGACAATGATTTCAGAACAGTAAAACAAAATTACTCAGTATTTTCTGGTATTTTTAGTAGATAAATAATTTCTTGAACTAAGAAAATATGTACCTGCTACTAAATATTTTTGTATGGCAGTATCGGTGTGAACGTCATACTGATTAGGCCACTGAGAGAATTGTAACATTAGCAATTGTTATGGCAGACTAGTCCATGCTTTTTGAGCATCAGGCCCCTATTAGTTAGGGATATCACAATACTTCTGGCGGAAGTATTCCTATTCAATACTGTAATTACCTGTGCTAACATGGATGCTATAGTAGCTATCTCTATATTATACCAGAATTGCAGTAAACGCCAAACATTTCTTACCGTATACTTACCATGTTTTTTTCCCTCTGTATTTTTGTTGGTTTCGAATACAATGTTTTGATTAATATTTCACCGATGAGTAATTTTATCAATTTAATGATATGTTACGATATATAACTTCGATTCTGGTGAGTTTTCTAAATCCAAATTTATTGATTATAAAAGGTCAAAATATTGTACGTCTATAGACCGCCTATTATGTAATGGTTAGGTTTTCTTGTATATTATATGTATAAGATAACACATACAAAACGTTCTTGCTAAATAAATGCTATAAAGTTATAAAATATCGTTATTTACTTTTACTATTTTATCATAGATAGAATATATTATTATACATTTTTCTAGTATAAAAAAACATAGAATCATCATGGTTTAAAATAAAAGAAGTATCAAAAAATCATGAATCGTAGATACATACAATCGAAGAAAAATAGAACAATCTTGAACAAAAACTTATAACATCTGCTAAATCTACTTCAATCTTATCAGATTTTCCGTTGATTACACATATTATTTCTAACAAAAAAATAATAATAAAATGAAAAATGTCCAGAAAAAAAGGTAGATTTCTGTAGCAAGTTTATTACAAAACATTTTCGATATATTTTATCTAAACGGATAATTCAAAACCATTTTGAACCAGTAGTTTAGGCCTAGCTATTTTTGCTTTTGATAGCTATAAAAATACTTGTAAGATTAAAAACGAGAAACATGGGGTGAATGTAACTGGTAGAAATCGTTGTTGAAATTATGCTGAACGAGTAGGTGCTGGTTTTTTATGATAAAACGCCCTCATGGTTTACATTTCCAATCTTACAAGTATATTAATAGCTTTAAGAAGTAAAAATATATGTGAATGCACTCTCATCCACTTCTGAGGTAAGGTTCAAATTTCAAATCCCTAGCTTTTCGGGAAAGTTAGTTTAAAATCAATTACAAAATTCCATCCAGACATACGAAAGAGAGTTAATATAAACAAATAAATTTATTGAAAAAATAAATAATACAAAAAAATAATATTTCAGATGATAAGAAGCCCATGCAAAAAAAATTTCAGGTGAAATGATCGGCGAAGAATCATGTTGAAAAAGATAGTTCCTATATGTAAAAGTATGTTAAAGCTCCATGAGTTTTGCGCGGTACAGGTGAGTACATGTGAGAATATGATTGTCACAACCCTTGGTGTCTGAAACCTGCACCAGCAAATATGTTCGGTGTGGAAACTAACTCTGCAGAAGTATTCGAAGTTAATCTCGGTAGATACATATATGGGTGCAAATCGTATCAAGGGCATTAACTTATATAACATACAAGTTCTTACATTTGTACACTTTCTACTTATTTTCTACTAAAATTTGTATTTCAGGCTCATTTTGACGAATATTAATGAATATTATCTAAAAGGGAAACAAGCCATTAAATGTATATTTTATTCAAGTGTTCGAGTATAACATACTCTTTACAATTGGAATCATTTGTATGATATAACAATGGTCATTAAGAGTCATTAACATATAAATATGGTCCGGGAGCGGACTGCAAAATCACTTGACCCATCGATGACCAGCTAAAACTTTGTTATAAGGCAGCAATTAAACTCGTAAAAACAACGGGCTATAGCAACCCTACCAGACCAGGGAAATTTGTAATGCCATATTGAGATACCAACTTTACCCTTAAGGTAATCGGATAATTTTCTCGTGAAGCTATAGCTTTTCTACTATTTCAAGAAATAATAGTCTGCTACACCAATTTTGTGGATAAAGTGAGACAACCTTTGCAAAAAAGTTACCAAACTTTCTTTTTTCAAAGGTTTATCCACAAAGTTGACTTGGCAACCTATTATTTCTTGAAAAAGTATATTGAAAGCTATAGCTTCACGTGAAAATTACCCGGTTACCTTATGGGTAAAGTTGGTATCTCAGATGGGGTTACAATTTCCCCCCTCCTCCCCTGGTCTGATAGGGTTACCCTAGCCCATTGTTTTTATGGGTTTGATTGCCACTTTATTACAAAATTTGAGTCGGTTACCGATAGATAAAGTAATTTTGCAGTTCGCTCCTGGACCAATACATTATTCACACATACAAGACCACTACGTAATTGCATCATGAATAGTTTAAAATATTATTAAGATATCTAGCAGAGTAATATTTCTTGTATAGACTAATATAGGTACAAAATTTCATTTTGGTAGATAGATAATTATCACTAATCAAAATTAATACAAGCATTAAGAGGGAAATGTAACGTGATAATGAATTTATTGTTTAAAATAGAAAAATCGAATTAAACCAACATTCAGAGAAATCATTAAATTAATAAGATGTTGGAGATAAATTACTTAAGAGGTTTCATACATCTCTATTTTTCCCTATTTTTTATTTCTATATTATTCATTTAATACTCTAAGGCATATTATATATTATTGGAAAAGGTGTTTTAAAACATTCTTTTATATATTTCCATAAAAATAACACTCTTATTGTAAAAATATCTAAATATTTCGATATCTATAAAGAATATATTTTTATCATTCAAAGGTTATATTTATTTCAAACTAAAACTTTTTATTTTTATTTTTATTTTTTTTTTTAAATTTTACTACCATTTTATACAAGAGATGAAAAAATTTAAAGAAAATTTAACAAAAAACACTATTTTTTCAGTATCTATCTTGTTGTAGGCTTACCGCTTGAGTTGAAAGATATTAGAGCAAATTAAAAAATATTTCGAACTATAGTCCCACCATCTGTTAATGAATGATACGAAGAAGGTATCAGAATCTTAGCCTGTAATGTAAGTAAAAAGTTATGCTTAAGGGGTAGATAGACACATTTAAATGTATTTGATGGTAAAAAAACTATTTTGAACGTTTTAACTTTCAACTAGAATATAAAAATTTGAAAATGCGAGAATTTTTTCTAAGTAGGATCAAAAAGCACTTCAATTTCTTATATAGAATAAGCTAGACTATGTCGAAAAATTCAGTAAAATAACATTTCGTTAAGTTTTAATTTTTGTGCCTCAAACATTAAATTTGTCTCTGAGGTACATACATTTGTTGGATGCAGTCCCTTTGGTAGTAAAATAACAACAAGAAAGAGTGTAATTGAGAGATCTGCACTTGTTATTCTCTTATTTTTATAAGAAGATAATCAACTCTGCCACAATGTTGACTTTTGTCCGATATGTATTAGGCTACAAACACGTTGGTGTATGGAGTATTGGAAAACAGCAGCGTCGTAAATACGATAATCTTTCTTTAAGAATGAGATAAAATAGAAATATTCAATTTAGGTTGGAAGCACAATTTAAAATTTACCGAACACAAAACTTAAAAAGCAACGCTTTCTCAATACCATTTCTAAATGTCGTTGATCTGCCTATGTTCAACACTACACTATGTTCATAAGCATTTTTGGTTCAATGCATATAAGTTCAATAAATGTATGATAGCTCTATACCTAATTGACCTTACAATAATTGGCATTTTATTTACACAAATTCGAACACGGGGACTTGCACCTTGGTAAGTAGAAAAAAATGAAAACTCTAAGTTTAAATTTAAAGAAATATATAATAATTATAAATATATAATAAGTATACAGCTTCCCTTGTTATTATATATTTTTCATATTTTTCCTGTAGAGGTGGCTATAAACATTGGTTTTTAACTGATTTATGGTCATTTTAACCAGTCAATACTTGAAGAAACTCAAAACGAACAAAATAAACAACTCGAACAAAATCGATAAACTTGACAGCCAGTAATCAGGGCAACAATTTTGAAAAATTCGAAACTGACATTTCAAGAAAAAAAAACCCTGTGATATACTGTTCTGCAGATCGTCATCGTGCAGAATAAGCTCATAACGCTGAAGGAAAAAGTTATGTTCCACTTTTGGATCTGAAGGCTACTTTACGAGATAATTAACAAAATAAATTAAGATATCTCTAGCGAATCACAGTTCAATAACATTTTGCATGAAACCAATAAAACACTACTTAAAAAGAGGATGTGTTTTATCATAGAGGAAGGCGTCTCTAAATGCAAAATTATTACAAAAAAACTCTATTTGGCTACTTATGTTATTATAAAAACTAACCCATTAAAACCTACACTGCTTTTCTTTTAGTCACATCTCGTTTCCCATAGTCACATCTTCCGCATCAGGCCTCAAATAGAAATTTGGTATAGAGATTTTCCATTTGTCTTGACAAGCTTAATTTAGTGGTACAATTTTTTGCTATCAATAACAGAACACCCTGTATATATATACCTATTTATATAAAGAAAGAAGTGAATTTTAAGAATATTTCAAGGTGAAAAGTTCCCTATGAAATAACAATACCTAATAGATACCAAATACCAAAAATAACTATATGATGACCAAGAATGATTCTATATTTGTTCTGATATATTTACGCTGACTTCTTCTGAAAATTATGACTAAAACTATATTTTTATTGAAAAATGATTCAAATATCTTTTACTTTATAAATTATCAATTCATAAAAACCTTTAGTACTATTTCCTTCGTATATCTAACATGTAAACTTTTAAGGTAAAAGGTCGCTCAAAAACCTTTTATAACATGAGCAATTCGTACAAAATGAACAAAGAAAGATATTTTATGATTTCAATCGTAAATTATTTCAATTTTTATGAGGCTGTTATCAAAGAGCATTTTCTTTAAAATTAACTTGAGCATTTGTTGTTTTTAATAATTTCTATTGGCAATAAAAACAATCTGGTACATACAAGATCTCTATGTACATAGTAGAACAATAAATTGCAATATGAGAAACTAAGTGTGGAATTTTAATTTTTTTAGAATATAATAATTTGAAGTTTTTACAAATATAAGTAAAACTACGCCATTCTCGCTATTTCCCCATGTATCCAAAAAAAGTACTATATTGAAATTTATACATAAAGCCAAAAGGGTCTTCAAACTAAGGAAGCAAATGAGTATCATTTTGGCTCGACATTTTTTGGTCATACTAGTCTTTTATGAAGAAGTTTTAGCTTATGCTATGTTGAACAGCCAAAATATTTTAAAATTTTAGGTTAAAATAAGTTGACATGGATACTGTGTCTCTTTCATATGTATAAATGACTCAAATGAACGATAATGTGGTACCGAATACTTAATATTCGCTTGTTTTACATTATAGGCTCCTAATATAAAAACAAAGCGAAACTAATTCTAAGGGAAGGGAAAATGTTGTTCGTGAGACACTGCAGCTTCCTGAGAATTGGGCTTAGTTCTTAAAGAAGAAAAATTTTAAATTGAAGCTGGAATATCTGGGAACAAAACAATAATATTTTGAAAACTTACATATGATTTAAAATAATTTGATATATCATTTTTACCAAATTTAGAACCGATCGAAAATTATTAAAAGTCACTTCTTTTTTGATTCAGTAAATTTATTGATCGATTGTAATTTAATTAATTCTCTTTAAAAGTTTATTTTCTCAACAACTTATTTTGTATATGGAGGAATACTCTCTGCAATATCGTCGTATTTATATGTATATATAAATCAACTGAAGCGGTTCTTCTATGTATATGGTTCTTTTAAAGAGAAGTAACAAGTTTTGTATATTAAATTTATGTAAATAATATGTGTTTAAAGTTTAGGTTATACGCACTAAAAAAGAAAAATAACATTTTAAGTTTTTATACTCACATGAATTGAGAAACATTTGCTTTCATACAACTAACTTTTATCTTTATAACACAGTTATATCAACATATTTCATGTATATAAATTATTATCAAACTTTCACATGAGATTGCGTTTTGATAAATTATTATTTTGATCACACCCTTAAAATGACATTTATCAATCATTTTTATTTAATTATAAAAGTGTCGAAAAATATTCGATCCTACATCATGATTTCGTACACGCAATCGAAAAACCTTTTTCAAAATAATCAACTTAAGGTTTTTCAATAAAACAAAAGCACTTTAAACATATAAAAAGAAGTTAAATACAAAAATTGTCATTTTTATGATGTTGTTGAATGTCCAATGTGTCCAATGTGATTCTGTGTCATATTTTCTAATGTATAGTAAATGAATGAGACGACTTTTTCTTACGTCAGAAATTTAAAGAGGCCAGTCAGTTTATTGACTATTTTTATGTAAAACGACGTATTTTGTTAAAAACCTTTATTTTTTAACTATTAAATTATTTTCGTCTGGCGAATCGATTTCCTTAAAAAGTCAAAAAATATCAAAACAATGAAAATTGCGCTCAAAATCATAATTTTTAACAATGAAGCCCATGGTTTACAAATTTTTTGTCAACATCGTATTCAGTGAATTTTTTTACATAATGCTTCTTTAAATTTCTGATGGAAATGGCTTATTTTGACTTCAACACAACCAGCTTAATACGAAATGTGTGAAAATTGTAATTTTTTTGAGTTTTTTCTCAGTATATGACCGTCACATAAAAAGAAAAAAATATTTATACAGCATTACTCAAGTAAGAAAATCAGGACTTCTTGATACCGGGTATTGAAATTTTCGAAGAAAAATAATGTATATGATCTGAAGGAATCCATAGATCAAATATGCCGTTGATTTTTCAACAAGTTTACTCACTCTTTATTAAATAATTTTCATTCAACAATATAAACGTTATTTTTTATGAGTTTAAGAGCCAAAATAGAACTTATGACAACTTAGAAAATATATTTGGTAAACATGTTGTTATGATACCGTTAGAAAAAAAATAAAATATATATATTTATCTGCACCCTACACTGTAATAATTCTTTATACACCGAGTTTGTTTCTTCTTATTTTTTTATCTGTATATTATATGGGCACATAAAAATAATAAAATAGAAGAAACAAGACCTTAAAAGTAAAGTATTGTGTGATGTGACTGTCCAGATAAATGGAAAATGAAGATATATTTTTCCACGAACACAAGTTACGTTTTAAATTATTACCACATATATACAAGCTAGAATATATATTACCATCGACTATGTGATTTAATGTAGAACGTTTGCTATAAAAATTGAAGAAAAGATTTTCATATTATATTCATGCAGATTAGATAGTAAGATGGTCCGAAAAATGCAGAGAAAAAAAACCATGCGAGATGACTGCGAAAACGATTTTACTACTGACTAAAGATCTTCCTATCTGCTGTTTTATAACAAAACTTGGTTTCGTAATTTTAATCAGAACGTTGATATACATTCCTAAAATTGTAATTATTCCAGAGAGATTTGATTGACTGCATTGCGAAAATGGATTGATAGATAGCGATGAACCTATCTATCAAATTTTCCCCGACTTCCTTCACTTTCCTGCATGAAACTCTTTAAATTTGTAACTTCTCTCCGAGAAGGTAGGTAGGTTTTTGATATAAAATGGTAGATATGTCCAATATCCATGTATAGTTTTGGGAACATCTTTCTGATTTAAGTTAATGAGATCGGATCTTCGAGCAAAATAACAGATTGCACTATGTCTTGGACTGATATTAAATTGTCAATGCAGCCAAGTGAATATTATCTCGTGTTATGTCAAATGTTTATCTGGTTCTTGAATAGTACAACCTTTTTACCTAGAATATTGAATTTAAATCAAAAACTAATTAAAAAGTTAAAAACAGCCTTAAGTGTCATGGCAATTTTTTTTCTTTTTTTTCAAATAAATTGTTTTTTCTTTTTCAAAAATTTCCAGTTAAAGAAATAGGTACAAAACTTATAATCAGTCTTTTTCAGAAAATAATTTTCCATGGTAATAAATTTGTAGAATAGTTAACAAAAAATAAAAAAAGTAAAATACAAGACACAAAGGTATGGAATAATGAACACAGCTATTATTAACCCGATAGCTCAGTAGATAAATATGGCGGACCATAACAGTCGTGAGTTTGTTAGATATAGTGTTGTTAATAATATAATAAGGATAAATAATCATAAATTTTTATACATGATTTTTATAGTCTTTGATTCAATGATAAGTACAGTTCCTTCTTCTATGGTCGGGACTACAGAAGTTTGCTCGTGCATTTGAACATTATTTCTGATATTAATCAGCATTATAGCTATTTATATATTTTATATATGTGTATACCTTGTCTTATAACACAATATATATTTTTGGGTGTATACAATCGACTTGACTCGTGTTAACCAATAATAAGTTAAATTTTTGTTATTCTTTCTGAATAATGTCCACCTATTTTTATTTTAAAATTAAATATGGGCCATTAATGGGGAATTAATTCTTAGCCAAGCAGCAACTTATCCTGAAATGGATAATGTGAACTGTGCCTGTTTTTAAATCGAATAAATTAACATATAAAATCTCTATTCACCCTAGATAATTATGAAGTTATTGAATTCATTTTTGAAATTGTTAAATTGTTGAAATTGTTGAATTGTCAAAGTTTCAAATGAAAAAACGCTCTTCATACCTAAAGAAAATTGTTAAAAAGTATAGTGCAACAACAAATAAAGTTATATTTAGGGACAAAAGGAAAGTAGAAAGAAGTTATCAATTTGTATTCACTTGAAAATATTGAACACCTTTTCCACAAATTTGACACAAATCTAATGATATGGCAACATAACAGTCCTTGATCGTCTACGTCAGGCAATTTCCGGATACGATATATTGTAAAAAAAAGTACCGGTTACAAAAAATATGTTCTTAGCATGGTAGAAAGTAAAATTTTCTTGTATCAAATAAATGTCACCTTGGTCCAAACAAATTTTGAAGTGTCTAATTACTTATTTTCTTGAATTAATTTTTGGAATCGTTGGCACAAGAAATATTTATGTGTTATTAGAATATCAACAGCCAAATAATAATAATAAGTTTATTTCATTAAAGTATTTTTTGTAACTTTACACTACAATAATGATTAAATAAACAAATTAAACTAACTTTTGTTGCGAAAATTTGAATTACCTGAAAGCAAGAACGAAGTGTAAAAATTTGTTTCAATTTATGCAATGAATATGAATTTTTAGTAAAATAAACTAAATAAAATATTTTTCTTTCTTTTAACTTGTTATCATATTTACAAATCATAGTTAGTATGCAAATTTTATGTAAAATAAATGCCAAGAACTCATTAAGCTAAAATTACCACAACAGAAAATTGGTTAATTTTACACAAAGCTTCATTATGTTATTTTCTTTTTGAATATTTTCATTGAAATGTTAAATTTTTTTTTGTAATTTTCCTTAATTATCATTCTAGTGATACTTTAACGAGAAATTTTAACAAAAAAAAAATTATCCTCTTATCAAATTAAATTAAATTAAATATTTTCAAAATGAACATAATCTAAATTAGTTTTTTTTTACCCCAACATTTTGTAATATAATCTATTCAATGGACGTGGTTTAAGCAGAAATATTCTTACGTCAGTTTTTTAGAATTAATATGTTTGAAAATTATACAAAATGAAGCAGTATTAATTTTCTACCCTCATTCATAATGTTTTTCATTTCATGTTATATACCTAAGAAAGTTAGAGAGAATTAAACTTTGGGTAACCAATTTTATGCCGCAATTACGCTTTTCTCACGATTAAACATGATATTACAATTTGTGATTGTTTCGTTGTTTTCGTTTGATAAAGTTTCGTTAAATAAATCGTATATGAAATAAATCTACAAAATTTATAAAGAAACTACAAGTAGCCATAAATTTTGACATATGTCGAGTGAAATAATGAAACAGTGAAAGATAAACTGCAAGAAAACAACTTTTTCGATGATTGTCGACGCTCAAACGGCAGAAATTTATTCAATCAAATACGTTTCTAGCTTATGCGGTACAAGAATTTTAACGTATTTTCTCCATAATGTACATCCTAACACGTGGTAGAAATTATTATAATATGATAATAACCAGATTAATTAACCACAGGCAAAGATGCGGTTTTATCGAATAGACAATAAAACTGAAATAGCACAAATTTGAAACAACTTTGCATTACTTAACAACATAATTTACGAAAAATACCACACTGTTATATGTATTTTTACACAACCGTAAAAATGGAAAAGTCATGTATATATATTCTTTAGGGAGACAATTTTTTGTCATATTATATTATTATGTTCATTATTGGAAAATTGCCAATTTGTACATATACATTTTTACTTACGAAAAGTCTCCTCAATGCCTGCTCACCCTCTTTAAGTTTACTATTACATACCTATTGTTTCGTAATATGTTGGAGTCTCATGATATACACTGATTGTCTCATGGGTTGAAAACAACCATTTATTTTTGGTTCTGTCTTACGTTTTTTTCTGTTCGTAATAATCACTAAATGCATCCCAAAAATAAATACAAAAAATATCGTGCCTTCTCACAAACTAATTTTTATCTTCACTCACGCACATATGGTATTACGGACTTACAAACTAAAGATGATTACAGATTATAAACAGAATCGTCAGGTATCTTCATTTTTATCTGTTGTATATTTTACAAAATCATTCAAATGAAATTAGATAAATTATGGACCATCTTCGATAACATTTAAAACTTACTTCAATTTTTTAAGCTAACATTCCATTTTTTATAACTTTAAAGTAAGAATTTCTGCACCGGCCAATTATTATAGATAATATATTTACGACAGTACCTTTAGAAGCTTTCATATGGTACCAGATACGATACACTTATCTTGAACAATTTTCTACAACTTTATGGATAGTATTAATGAATTTTACAAGCATGCTTCTTTATAAAACACGCGTATAGAAGCTCGGAAGAAACAGTTATTATTATGTTAGCATGGGAGCAAACAAGCTGATTGACGAGGAGGTACCAAAATAAAAATATATATAAATAAACCCTTTTACGCCGATACGTGAAACTATCAATTTTTATTACCTAATAAATAAATACTTTTTGATTGATTTAATCATAAAATATTGCTATAAATAAATAAATATGTATATCTGTTAGAATATCGTCAAGTCATAGCCAATTTCGAAATCTATAAATGTATTTTCGTACATGACAAATGTATTTTTTCAGATATCAATTTATTTATGATTTAGATAATGAATCATAGATAAGAAAAATAATTTAACTCACCCTTAAAGTTTATCGATTCAATACGAATTGGTTATTTATATTCTCATGTTTTTAGGTTTTGACATTACTGGAACTATGTCTTTGCTCGAATAGATGAAGAATAATAATGATATTCAGTATGGCTGAGGCTCAAAGCGACCAAGCAAAGATGCCTGGAATTATGATTTTGAAACATACACACAGATTTTATCTGAAGGTGATCGTTACAGTTCAATCTGAGGCACTGCGTCACATAATGTATGTGATTGAAACATGGATAATCCTGCACGATTCTCCTAAAGGCATCCACTGGTTTGTCCAGCAACAGTGTTAACTAGCTTTTTTAGTGACTCCGAGTGAATGATCTTTTTTCCCACTTGTTTACCTGTATCAATAATATCAATGGAACGAACAATGGTACATCATGTTCTTTAATTCAAGGTACATCATTATGTTTGGTATATGGTATAACAATTTACAAGTGATTTACGTTGAGTATGATTTATAAAACAAAATCCAATGGCCAGATTGTAAATACAGCTAAATAAATGACTGTCAAAAGAATCAAAATTTTTAACTTTTTTGGCAAAAAACTTTATTTATAGTTTATTCGAAAAAAACCACAATACTTGCATTCTTCTTCAGGTTACCTGCATTGCGAAATACACCCTCATTTCAATACAGTAAACGGCAATATCTGCTGAGAAACTACAGAATGATTCAAGGTACTTTTGACTTTCAAACATGCATAGTACCGTTATAGGTATTATATTTCTCGAGTTAATAAACCATTCCTACACAATCTTGTACAGTTTCCATTCTGTAGTAAAATAGTTTAATATCTACACATTTATTTTTGAACTTATGCTATATGTATGAAAATTAATTAACATTAAACGTTAGGCATCATATATTATTATGGTACAAAACAAATATTAAGACCGTATAAGATCCCTTCATTAATCTTTACTTCCCAGTCTGCTGTTATATTATGCCAACCAACTCTTAACGCTTGTATCAAGTGTAGTATTTTATCCTAAAACACACAACATAACATCTCTGTTATAACATAAATGTTTAAAACAATTTAGTTAACAGAGTGTAACATTTGTAACAAACATGGTAAAGTAGTGAAGGACCTCTGTGAAAACTATATACCTACTACAAAGAATATAATAATATCTTTATATATATTACGGATGTTGTCTCACTATGGCCATATCGACAAAAAATTCTAAATTTGTGTATACTTATTGAAAATATAAAAATACATTTACCATAAAGACTTAAAGTCGATTGACTATCTGTATCTCGAGTTAAATTCAATTAAAGTTCGGATAATTAACATGCAGATCATAGGAAAGTTTGTCTTTTGTTATGTTTTTAACAAGCTTTTATACCATGTTTATGAAATATACCAAGGTATTCTAAGTTTAGTCCCAAGTTTGTAAAGTTTAAAAATATTGATGCTATATACAAAACTTTGGTATAGGTATCCATAAAATTACCTAATTAGTCCATTTCCGGTTGTCTGTCTGTCTGTCGCCTGTCCGCGTCTGTTATCATGATAATTCAAAAACGAAAAGAGATATCAAGGTGAAATTTATAGCGTTCTTAGGACGTAAAAATTGAGGTATATAGTACGATACCTCATTAGTATGTAATAACATATGCAGGAAACAGATGATGAATAAAGAAAACATGCTTAGAGAAACCTCAAAAAGGTGACGAAGAAAATGTTTCAAGGAAAAAAAGTGTAAACTGGTTTCAAAGAAAAGACAATCATAAATTGACAATTTCCTAGATCTGATACGAGTTATAAAGGTGTGAGGAGCTAGTATCATCCCTACAAACCCCCACAATATTCCGATAATTGGCTTTTTTAGATGAGTTTTCTAAGAAAATTTGATGTGAAAGGGGGATGCGGATATAATTTTGGGATTTGTAAATAATTTTACCCGAAAGGGTAAAGATAATTTTCAAGATAAGATTAATTTCATAATAATTTTTTATCTAAACTCTTTTTACTTCATCCATTGTTTACAAATGTCTAATAATAAACACAAAACCATGAGGCTAGGTAAGGATGAACAAGAAAATTGTCATAAATAATTCTTTATAAATAATCTCGCACATTAAAATGGAATACCCGGTATATTTTGAAGTATTTTAATTGAAATGTGAATTATTAATATTTTATATAAGCATCATTCATATATGATGATACCATATTATATATTATAGATAATATTATTATAACGAACTATAGTATTTATATTTGTATATTTTATATAAGTATATATATATTATTATAACCTAAAATATTTATGTAATACCGTAAGGGTATCATTATGCTACTTACGCATCATAATATAATGCTTTAAATGTTTTGGTAAATATGAATAATCTAATTTAATATTTAGTATGTTATATTTCTAAAATTAAAATTAATATTATAATATGTGACATAAGCTGTGACGTAAGGCATTATGGAACGCGCATGTTGTTATATAAGAGCTTAGAACATATTATTATGCGGAGCTTAACATACGTAGTGAAAAAAAATATTATTAAATACTACTAAGAAAATATACTTTTATTAAAATATGAATTAGAAAATACAAAATAATTGCTGCCTAACCAAGTTGAAATAGACTCATATACTTTCGAACATAAACGCCTATAACAGAGGCCACCTATGTCATTATTTGTTAATCTTTATTTATTTCACTACATCCACATTTTATGATGTGGGTGGAGTCGGTTACTTTGTTCTTACCCAAGGGACGACAATGTGATCAATTCTACCGCCCCCATTAATTATAATTTTTCACACTGCTGCTGACTGGATTCAAAAAATTTTACTAGCCCGGGCTTAGAACTCTAGACCTTTGTAATACAAGTCGGACTCGCTATACACTGTGCCACACGGCTTTATACGTTCGGACATATACCTATCAATGTTTTTCAGTGGAACAAGGATGTGTCTCCTACCAGAATGTCAAAGATATCTACACTGTGAGAAACTTGACAATATTTTCTTTCAATGGTTTGAATAAGTTGGCTAAAAATTGCAAAAGGCCCTGTTCTTATTTTAGTTGCAAATGGAACTCGAGATATTGAGTTCCATATGGCAATTCAAACGATGAATATTTCATAAACTACAACAAAAATACGTCTAAAAATGATGAATGCTGTAAATATTAAATTCAATTAATCAGAACATAAAATATTATCACTGCGACATTTTTCCCAATTTAATTATTCATTTGGGCATACTGCATTTAATAAACGATAATGGAATAAAAATAATTATCTGTTAAATTGTAATATTAAATGATTTTTTCTCGTACCTTTAATGTTGTAAGGCGATAATGAAAGTGAAAATGATATTTATATGAAAGAAGGATAATACTATATATACTTTTATCGTGTGCTTTTTTCCTATATAATTCTTTAGGTATTATTAACTGATTAATGCCGTCAAGTTTGACATTATAAAAAGTAGGATTTTTTCTAAAAGTACATTTATAATTGAATACTTTTTTATTCGAACTTTTGTATGGCTATAATTTATGTCCTAATGTTTCTTAAGCTCTCTAATTTTTATTGAAATCTTTTCTTTTGCTTTCATTTCATTCAAAAGCTACTTAGAAGGCTACATCTTCCGTCCATTTTGGGTAAGATGTTACAGTAATATTCGAAAAAGATTCAAAACAGTTTAATTCGTAATTATTTTATCCATATTTATACTTCCCAAATATATTTTTGCTTTTTTGCACAAATAAGAATAACTCTTTAGAAGGATACTTTTCCTCCACTATTCCAATCGTTTATGCTTTCCATTTTTACCTTTATATGTAGTATTATTGGAAGTTATTTAGTTTTTTTTTTAACATGATGAATACCAATTTTATAAAAGTCATTTTTATGTTAAACTTTTAAATTAGATTTGTGACTTATTCAAAATTGAAAGAACAATAATATAGAATATGTTATCAAAATTATTAAAAAATTAAAAGCGAAAAGAAAGGTAAAAGTCGTAAAATTTTAGTTGAAAATAAATCTTATTACTATCTTTAAAAACAATATACAGACCCAGGTATAAAGCTCAATTTACGATGATATATTTAACAGTTTAATTAAATGGATCACATAAAAGTTTTATAGTAATCAGTAAATACCTTTAGAAACAAGGTGGCTCAAAAATAAATTTCGCATATATAACAAACAAAAATTAATGAATATATTAATAATAAAGACATTTTTAAAAATTACACGAAATAAAACTTGGATGACAGGTGAGACATTTTGAAAACTAAACTAACTTGTTATTGTGTGTTACAAAGTCAAAGCTAAAGCACTTGAAATATCTAAGTTATAACCTAAGAGGTTTGTGAAGGAATGATGCATGAGTACAAAATTATTTATATTAAGGTATTACCAGCATCACTTGTCGGAAGGCCTATTTTTTTCGCAGGTTCAGAATAATGTTAGCTATGGGATTCCGAAGTTTTTTGGTCGTTTACATCGCAAGATAATCAGCTGCAAAGTTCACGATTTCCTCAATCAAAGCATGTAAAATTCATTGTACTCACCGTATAAAACTCACTGTATTTTTTACAATGTTAAAAAATTATCTCGATAGAATTTAAATCGAATGTTTTTAGAATAAAAAAAAATAGCAGCACGTCTATTTGTTTTCGAGATATTAATTTTTTTTTCCTTTTCGTCCTATTTTTATCATTCAAATTTCTCAAGACACTTTAACCATGACCACAATGTAAATAAATGTCACGTATACCAAAGTTTCATTATTACATTTCACAAGATTACACATTTTTGTTCCCTTACCTTGAAAAATTTTATAGTTTTTTCTTTTTTACGACTCTTTTTGTTCATTTTTTTAAAATTACTTGAAAAATAAATTACCTATTTCATAAATGGCATTCGCTGATGTATGTATTATTTCATCATGACATAAAACAAATGAAACAAAAATTTGGTAGACATTGTGAAAAAATAATTTTAAGAAAATGGTTAAACTTATTTAACTCATTAAGCTCTTATCAAACGTAACGAGTTTTCTAAGTTATTACCTATGTTAATAAATCTATTCGATAAGCTATAACAAATTTTATGAAGTTTATCAGTGAAATTACTAAAATTTGCGAACGTATTTCTTATAGAATGTAATAAATTATATGAATTATTCTAATTAGAAGATAGATAAAGAAATACCTTCTGTTATAACCTATGCGTAATCGTATCTGTTTTAAATATTTGATAATCCATTGAAGTTAACTCGCATTTCAAAAAATTGAAGATAGGAGTACTATTTATACGGGCAGCCAGATAAGATTTTTTGGAATTATTTGCAACAAATGCAATTTAATTACTTTAAAAAAGCCCCAGTTAGTCCTACTACTCTCAGCAAAGGGCTTTTAAATTTTTAAATTTTCGTTATGTAACATAAATTCCTTTTATGAATATACAAAATACAAAATGTTCTCAAACAAACCTTTTAAAGGGCTTAAAGAGTATAGAACAAATTTCCTTAAAAATTTAGCTAGTGATTGTGAGGTTGGTTAATTATGAGATGAGATTTATGTATGCTACTATATAATTATTTGAATTTATTTAGTTAAAAATTCAGATATTTATCAAGTGACCAGAGGATTGGCGACCTTGAGAAATACAAAAATTATTTTTCAATTGTGAAAAACTATTATAAAACTTTCATTAACTTTCAGTCAAAAAACTATCATTATGGACTTCCACAAATTGATGTTCTCAACAATAAATCAAAAGGTAAATAAATAAAAACAATAAAGTTACCATGGCGAAGTTAACAGTCGGGCATTATTGAGAAGATTTGAGTCGGTATACTTATTAAATTCCCAACTGTTAAAGGCGCTATGTAAACTACTGGCCTTAGTTTCTTTCTTTTCAGAATTTATTTAACGCAGTCGTTTTTTTTATTTTATTTTTTTATTTTAAACTTTTTAGTATCCCAGCACTAAAAAACTCTCTTATTATACCATATTAAATTAGTTCATTAATTAATATCGTAATTTTCATAAATTAGTTCCTTTCCATTCATATTTCCAAAGGTCGATTTACACATTTCTGTGACCGGACGACAACTGCAATTCAGTGAAATAAATCCTATTTATTTTGTACACAAAATGCCTCAAATACACACGGATTTCGGACCATCTATTTGTCGTATGTATTTCAACGTATCTATTGCTCTGAATGACGACTCGAAAGTTCATTACGTTTCCATGATCAAGGTAAAACAACATTTCCATGAACAAGGTAATATTTTTTTTTACTCATTAGTTTATATTTTTGCTCATTTATAATTTAGCTCACAAAATTTTCATTAACAGAAATTATTTTGTTTGATGTGAATTTTATAATATTTATTTCCTGATTTTATTTAAGATTTTCCATATGCACGAAAAAAACAAAAAGGTCATAATGAAAATACGAAAAAAAAAATCATAAATGAAAATATTTGAAAAGAAAAAAAATAATATAAAATATTATTATTTAAAATAAAAAATAATGTATGAATACACACACACATCTCATTTATATAATTGTATTATATTATTAATATCTATATGAATACGGTTTAGTATTACTCACTATTCAAGGTAAATAAAATAATTATTTTGTTACAGAGCTGTAATAGCCCTTTTACAAAGTTTTATTTAAGTTATATTAAATTTTATTGGTCGTATTTTAGTAATTATGTAGGTGGAAGCCACTCTAGGAAAACTGGATTACCTGCAGATTTTGGTCTCATCGCTGCAACAAATTATAAATAAAATTGAGTGATAGGACTTATGCTCAAAATGTAAAGAACATATAGAAGTAGGAGACAGCGACTGCTGTATTTCAAGAAGAATCTAGCTATAGTTATGTAGGCTTGATATCGGGTACTGAAAAGTCAGCGTTATAATATGAATACAAAGTTTTCTTATGTAAAACAAGTGAAAACAAAAATTTAACTGATTTAATTCTTGAATTACTGCGTATAGACAGTGTTCAATACTCTGTCACATAACACATACTGCATGTCACACGTATATAACTGATATAGCCATAACATACATACTATACAATTTGCGCTCTTACGGGTAAACAGTGATGTTTACGAAAAAATGTTTTCAAACAAAAGTTGTTTATTTTTTTATAAGTAACAGTTTTTACGTTTAAACTTTTGTTCTATCTCTAACGGTTTACAAGATGAGTCATACGAACCCAAGACCCAATTGACCTATGTTCCTCATTTACGAACTTGACCTCACTTTTTACGTCCTCAGCACGCTATAAAAATTTAATCTTGATATCTCTTTTGGTTTTTAAGTAATCATTATGACAGACGGGCAGACGACAGACAGACGACATACAGACGACAGACAGGCAGACAGACAACCGGAAATGGACTAAATAGGTGATTCTATGAATACCTATATCAAAATTTACTTAAAACCACTTTTTAATAGTGGTAATGAAATTCAAACATAATTTTCAAGTCACACAACACTGTAATTCGCATATGATATATTCTCAAAATTCACCTCTGTCTAATATAATATGTTATGACCTATATAGAAGATCTAAATTTTTATTATTAAATATTATTATCTTCTTTAGGATATAATTTTCATTATTTCTATGTTTTAATATTTATATGTGTATTTACATTTTATATCTCTGTTTATATTATTGTATCTATCCTGTGTTCCTGCATATAAATCCTCATTTATATTATATACGTACTAAGGGAAGGTGAAATACCTAAAATCAAATTTTAAGCTTATATTTTACTGTTTTTTTAAATATATGAAAGAAATTTGTCTCTGTTTATAAATAACATTATTATTCGTCAAAAATATGTATTTGTTCAAGAATTTGTACATAAAATAATAATTGATGTTTTTAATATGATACATACAGCGTAAACTAAATTGACAAATATCTTGTCTAGTAATGTTAATTAAGACAACAATAACAAAAAGTAATAATAATAATAAATAAGTGAATAAACAAAGTAAAAATAAAAATGCAATGAGTTGAAAAAATTGCACTCTGTGTCTAGAACTCGAATAGCCTAATTGGTAGGGCGCTTGACATGAATTCAAGAAGTCCAGGTTCGAGTTCTGGTTCGAGTGTAATTTATTCAATTCTCTTTAATTAAAAATAATCTTTTATACTTTGATTAAAAACAAGTGAAACTAAACATTGTCTTCATATAGTTCGTCATCTCGCAGACAGCAATCTGTTGCGAAACTAGAGAATGCATCAAGGTATACATCAATTATTGATACATACTTGGTACAACATCTTGCTCTATATGTTATTATTATTTTCAAAATTCATGACTGTATTTTTATTATTATTATTATTACTATTGAACAGATTATAACAATGAAAATAAAAATTAATTTTATTACCTAGAACTTTCACCTCAATGTTGATATTCGAAGAAAATTATGTAAGTATTTATAAATTTGATGAAAATAATAATATAAAATTACATCGCTTCGGGTGATAAAAAATAAAACAACTATTGAGCAATTTATTAAATGTTTAAAGTAGGTAGAGACAGAGAAGTGTTTGTAAGTCTGAGTTTAACTTTTTATTTTCTCAAGAAAATTGGTAAATAAATAAAGCATAATATGACAATGCCCGGTTTATAGAGCTTTCAACTAATGAAACTGACGGAAGTGCAAAGGAAATATTGCAATTTATTACTATGTTCTACTAATGATAAGCAAAAATAAGTAACTGTAAGTTCCCAGGAAAATTAGGAAATCATTAAAAAGCATAGTGCATCAATAAATTTACCTGAAACTAAAAATAATCTTGGAAGATAACTTTCAACCGGAAAATCTACTAAATATTTTTGACGTGTTTAGTCTCAAGGTAATTCAATAGCAAAATACTCTCTGACTAATGACCGCAAATGCGTACATCAATCTCGAAAACGAGAGGTCTTTGACTATAGTTTTATTTCTATGAACTTTTTATCATATTTTTAACTTTAATTTTTTTAAATTAAATTTCATCTGGCATTTACTATTTTAAATTTTTCATTTATGGTTCAAAATGATGATCACAGATGGATCAGAAAAGCTATGATCATCATTTAAAACCATAAATTAAAGATTTCTGTAAAAATTAAAAATAGTAAATGTCACAATTCATGGAGACCTTTTCTGATATACTCAATGAATTATTACTACTGTACAATTTAAAAAATTGAAAACTGTGCATGTCTTTTACCTGCGTAAAACAATCCTTTCAAGTGTTATGGAACGTTGATAAGTGAGCTCAAAAGATGTGGAGGCTATAAAGCGGTGGTTTTTTTTCTTTTAAGCCCGTTTTTTTCTTAAGTAAAGCGGGGGGTATCAAGCTAGTACCCTATATATATTGAACCATTGAACAGTACAATAAGTATTGTATTTCTGATTATCTAATTTGTGTTTGATCATTTCAAATAAAATTTAAAATAATACATTTGGTTTATCGCCTTTGAAGATCTGTCAAAACATAGATATTTAAATAAAACAAAAAAGCCTGGCACACAATCCGCGCAAAATATTACTGTGCTTGTAGAGAATATTATTTTGTTTTTAACAATTTCAATTTTTATTCCATGATTCCATGATGTCTATTTTATTCGCAAGAATATAATACAATATTTTTTGTTATAGGTATGTATTTTTTTTAAATAAAAATTTTTGTTAGAGATATAATAACCTACTGTCGTGCATACAAATGAGACGGCCTGTCTATTGAATGTAAATATTTAAAAATTCTTTTTATACAAAAATATACTTTTTTCAATTTATTTCTGTTATTTTATGATTACATTTTTCACATTTAAATATGGCTCAAACCTAAAATAATAATTTTTTATAAAAATATTTATAACTTCCATGACATTAACAAACTTTATAAGTCTTCAAAACTACCTTAGCCGATTTGAAAATGCATTCAATATTATTCCAACAAGTTAACTAAAATAATTATTGTTATTTGATCATTCTTACTTATTATTAGCCAGTCAATATTATCAAAAGCCTTTAAAATAACCCTGAATCAATTTTCGTTAAACAAATCAAGTAAAAGTAAAGTCCTGGTTCGAGTGTATTTTTTTCAATTCTCTTTAATTAAGATTATTAGACAAGATATTTGTCAATTTTGTTTACACTGTATGTATCATATTAAAAACATCAATTATAATCGAACGACCATGATGTAAATAAATATCGTATACATGATTAAAGTAAACAATAACAAAAAGTAATAAAAAATCGTTGATTTGTTTTGTGCCATGATATTGGATAACACCGTTTGATCAAGTATTCATTACTATTTGCTATGTGCTAACAAATTAAAATATACATTCCAAACGGTTTAGTTAAACGATTCTAATTATTTAAAAGACAACAAGTTTGAAAACAACGGAAGTATTAGACTAATACACTTCATTAGATTTTTTTTTTATTCTGAACCAAATAAAAAAAAAAAAAAGGAAACAGTTCAGTTAAACTGTATAAAAATATTAATCGGCTTTTTATTAATAAAAAATGGATTAATTTTTTTACAGCACTTTTAAAACATAAACGTAGGTATATCATAATATTTTGTTACATCAATATTCAATATGAAATGAACAATATCAAAGAAGCTCTTACTATTTTTACTTTTCAGAGAATTCGGATCAGTTTTTCTATATCTCTGGAACGAAAAAACACTATCACAATTTACATTATAATAACTATAATCAACATAAATTCGAGCCTTAACGATATAATTAATATAGACGAGAAATATTAGCTTGATATGTTATCCGAGTATATTTTTAAGATCTCATAGCACCCCCATAGTAAAAAAATGAAACTTTCATTAGATCAACCAGCTGATCGTTTTAAAAAGATTATAGAAAGATCATTGATAAAAAGATTATAGAAAGATCATAGCATGCGTTCATATATTTATTTATTTTGTAGAAATTTTGCATTATTGTTTTTAAAGCGTGGTTTTGAGTTTTGGCAACTGATTCCTTTCGTTACTTAAAAATATTGCTCTCCTTTGTTGTAAATATTTTTCACTTTCTGATGAAGTGCTTTTCTTATTAATTTTGTACTTTAATCGCGTTGTGTGTTTTTAAAAATAAATTTTGCACTTTTTAAGAACTTAACATATTTATACATAAAATGAAACAAGCCTATACACAGAAGTATTGTGGTGGTATTCACACCAGATTTCATAATAGGTTATTTCGGGAAATAAATTATTTCAAAATATTTACTCTTTTTATAAATAATCCTATCAAATATATATATATTTAAACATGTTCGTTCACATATGTTATTATAAAATTTTTTTAATTAATCAAATGTCATAAAAAATAATAATTAAAGTTTACCTATAACTGGCCATATATCAATTAAAAAATACGTTCCAAGAAAAGATTTATGGTTGAATTGGCTGGTTAAAGATCAGAGAAGTGATTGTTCTGAAACTTTGAAAAGGGATTAATAGTTATGGAGGATTAATAGTTATGAAGATATAATCAACGTGGGAAAGCCAAATCGGGCTAGCCTCAAAAAGTTTGCAATTATTTTTTACATTTTTGACTATAGGTACTATTCAATTAAAATAATTTCCAAAGTTATCGAATTTTTGCCTTCGTTTGTATTACCTGATTTGGCAATGGATGAGAACCATTACTACGATTTCTATGTACTGTGTAAACTATAATATTTCTGATTCCTAAAAGTTATTTATTCACAAAGCAAAATCACAAAACCAATTGATAATTGATATTTTATGCAAATTTTATTTTGTAAAATGGGTAGGTATAATAAATAATAAAGCAAATTTATTAAATTCAATGAAAGGCTTCTTGGCATTTTGTAAAATTGATATTTTGTAGCATTATAAAAAATTATTGTCTGACATTATAAACTCCTAAAATATTTTACATTCTCTTTATATACAATGCCCACAATTTGAAACTATACAATTTTACGTGTTGTGCAATTTCGAAAATGGCTCCAACGATTTTCATGAAAATTAGTAAGCAGGTTTTTCTTGGGGCAAAAAATCGATATAGCTAGGTTTCATTTTTTGAAAATTTTGTTTTATCCTTGTTTTCAGGAAAAACTTAAACAAACTGCGAAATACGACTCTCTCTCAACTGACAGCTGTTGGTGTTTATCGTAGTTAACGAAATAAAATACATTACCGGGTCATACAAACTGGTAATTGTGTGGAAACAATTTAAACGGGTCTTATATTAGTAATAAAATTTGTGTATTTGTAACTCAAAGCTCGGTCATTCAAGTACTTAAATTTAAGGCAAAAAGTTCTATTCAAAGTACCCATTTTAACACACTGCTGACTTCTCAAGAAAATCATTATAGATCAAAATTTTTTTAGCTTATGAATTCTCTATTAACACTCATTCTAAAATGAATAAACGAATTTGTTCAATAATACTGAAGACATGTTCTTTTTTAAGCAGGTTTATCCTTTGTCATCAACATACAATGATATTCATTTTGATGTGTTCAAAATCTAACGCAACTAATACCATTATGTTCTTAAGAATCATTAAACAACTAAAAACAACATAAACAAAATGAAACAAATAAATAAAATATAATAAACTGAATATTAAAGCGTATATTTTTGTTTAAAATAATTATATTTATTATCCTAAAAACTATGTATCTAATGTGTATTTTTCGGTTGGCTAAGGATTTTACTAAGCTACAACGTTTTATCGTCAAAAAAATCTTTCTGAAACAGAAAAAACGCTTTTAGTTTCTGTGTTATTAAGGTTTTACTTATCTTTAAATTTATTTGTTTTATTTCGTCGATTCAACTATTCCAACATCTCATACTCCATACATATGCTATCGAAAATTGAACGTACTGTATTTATTTATATTTGAGCTACAAGAATATCATTATGAAATTTATTATTATTATTATTATTATTTTAACAATAATAAAAACATCATAGTTATTTGGTCTTATCATTATATTTTAATCTAATTTCCACGCTCTGTTTTTGTATAATAATATTCATTTGGGTGTGAACACAGATCCTTTTCAATCCCTTTTTATTTCTAGGAATAAATTATTATTATAGGATCGTGTTGTACCTTGAATTGAAATTTACATTTGAATCTTGAATTTAAAAGCTATTGATTTTAATACCTAAGTGATCCACGATAAAAGATGACAAAGTGGAATCACAATCTACCGCCCTAATCACAGACTAATGTATCTTGGAGCACCATAACCAATTATACCTGAAGATCATTTTTTTCAATATGTAATAACAGTTTATGAAAGATATGTGGTTGTAACTTACCTTTTAAGTAATTTTGCATATTGCATTTATAATCATTGAACAATAGTAAAGTTAGTTTTTTCCAAAGGTAGACGACAGTGTGTCTTTTTGTGGTTCAAAAAATGTATAAGTCTACTTGTAAATAAATAAACAATTAAAAATAGTTTTTATTTTTGCACTAGAAATTTTTTTAATTTCAAAAAATTGGATAACCATTCTCTCGGTTGTTTGCTTTGTGGTTAGAAAATTTTGTCTTCGCATATTTGGTACCTTAAAGATGGCAATAGTTTTCAATAAACTGAAGAGTGAGTCAAAGTACGTAGTTCCCAAGGTACAATACCTTACCCTATTATAAAATATTGTTTCATACTATATGGTAACATATGTTTTGTTTGCTTGTATTAATGTATTTCTTAGATATTATATATTTAGATATTATTAAGTTTAGACAATGGAAATATTTCAATTATGTTTCTTGAAACGAGATTTGAAATATAAGTATTGAAATATATTTGAAATATGATTGAAATAGAGCTAATTATAGGGAAATAATTTACATAAATAAGGCAAATTTTACTTATGTAGGGCGTTTTATTTTACTTGATATCCGTTTTTAGCTAAAGTTTTATCAAGAAAAATGTTTCAAAGAAACAATATTGAGTTTATAGGCTCACATCTTTGACCTGAACTTTCAGGTTCAATAAATTACTCATTTCGCTTCCTAACTGATAAGTGTGTTAAAGAAAACTTTAATCTAGAAAATAATTTTTTTTTTAAAGGTAACTTTTTTTGTTCAAATGTTCTATGGAATCTAGCTGCTTTTCGTAAAAAAACTTCTAAAAAAAACACATTAACTTTATACAATTTAATGAAGAAATACATAAGAATGTATACTTTTGGATTGAATTTTTAACTAAATTATTCAAAAAAATGTTTCTGGCAGAGATGTTGGGTCTAAATACTAACTTTCTAATTTAAATTAATATTTTGATATAAATACACTGTATAAAACATCATTATTTTTGCTTTCTCTCTTTAATAAAAGAAAAAATAAAGCTGATTTTGACTGGAAATTCATTGTATTTGCTTCAAACGTTTTCGTTTTACGGTTATGCTATATAAAATTTGTTTCAGGTTCGTATCAGATTTTCATGGCGCAGAAATTAAAGGAACTGTGAATTACTTTAAATAATCATTTTGCTTACTCCTTATTTGTCTTGAAAACATAGATTCATAGTTTTATAAGCCAATAGTTTGTCGTTACATAAATCATCTCTGTAGACCATTTTCACACATATTATTCAAAATTATAGGGTTGTATATGATGATTTTTAAAACAACGCAAGCATACTAAATACGTGAATAAAATGTCATGAAAATAAACTTATGACAAGTGACATCAGATAAATAATACCAAAAAAGGCATAGATAAAATATATAAGGGAACATTGTAATAAGTATCAACCAGCCACAGACGCATTGTCATAGCGCCGAGACGCACACCAGATGATGTTCACACAGCATCAGTATACGAGCGGGAGTAGAAGTTTTGGCGTAACAAATAAGGGTTTTGTGTTTTAGTAGTGTATCATTATGAATAATATGTGCTTGTAAATGTATGTCAACTTTATGAAAATTAACTTTTATAATTTATTATTTTTAAAGTTATATATCTATCTTTATTAAATAAATAAATAATGTTACAAGTATCGAGTTGTTCTGAAATACATGGTATTACATAGCCATTCTTAGTAGATGGCATTGCATCATGCATCCGTAATTAATAAAAAAACATTTTACTTAAAATTTTTTGTCCTTCCCAACGTAAAGATCCTTTTTTATATTAGCATGCACGTGAAGCAGTTCATAAACTATCGTAACGAGAGTATATTATCAAATATTTATAGTAGATTAATTTAACTTGATGCAAACTGCGATAATATCGAAGAATAAAAATGGCCCAATTAACTAAAAAACGTATTAATAAACTACATCCTTTTGTAAGAGCATTGTACTTGATCTGTATCAAAATTATCGCTAGAAAACAAATCGAGATTAAATATCAACTTAAACAAAATTAAAATAATTAGCCAATTGAGAACAATCCGTTGTTCAAAGCCAATATTTTGTACTAAGACTCATAGAAGTGAAATAAAGAGATTATTTGTGAGTTTTAATAATTAAAGATCTCACGGAAACACTCTATGGTGGTGGTAGGTATGCTTCCTTGAAAAATACACAGATTCTAACTTTCATCAGCTGATAATCTTGAAATAAATAATGGTCGTAAAAATACGGGTAATAGCAAGTTGGATTCAGATTGTTGTCTAAAAAATTATGCCAGAAGCATTTTTCAGCACATAAAAATTTGCAAAAGTTATAAACAATTACAGATAAAAGAAAAAAGAAAAAGGTATTTAACCAATATTTCATAAAATATTAATATTTTAACAAAAGATTCTTTTAACCAAATTGAACTTGTTAACCAGACTATTAAATAGTTTTAAAATAATGGATTATATTTCATAAAACATACATGAAAAAGCTCACTAACTTTTGTCTATTATATCTCATCTTTATTACGTCAAAACTAATTGATATAAGGTTATGAGCTCATAACATTTTGGTAATAAGATGACTAACTTCATTATTTTTATTTTTATAAACAAGAAGCATAAAATTCCAATGTAGACAATATGCTACAATTCAAGAAAAAGCAAATGCTATTTTTCACATGCAAAAGTTTTAAAAAAATGTCTTACTTCAACTAAATTATTTATATTTAAATATTTCTTCTTTGCCCATATCTACCTACAGTCACAATTTTTATTCAACTACAGTCAAAATCGACAATAACGATATTGAGATATTCAAATGGGGTCGTTATACCTGATAATCAAAATAAAGTTTTTAAGGCTTGAAATAATATAATGTTCATTGTTTTCTTTTGCTTAAATAAAATGTATTCTTACACCATCGTAGTCTAAGATGAAGCATAAAATATGAAAAGAAATTTAACAGCCAGCAAATTATTTATTATTAAACTTTACAAAATTAAAATACACAATATATTGGTAGAAGCGCAAGGAAACTGTACTCTATATAGAGATGCGATATACTCAAAAGATTTTATTGCGCTTCCACCAATTTATAAATGAAAGGAATATAAAAAATAATTTCGATGAATTCATAATGCTTTATTTCTCAAATACAAATATAAGATGTATTATAGCAGCCATCATAACGATTATATTAATTTTATTGGCATATATTATATTTTCTATACATTTATTGTTATTGTTCTTGTTATATCAACATATTGTTTTGTGTTTGGCCATTTTGATAACAAACTAACATTAGAACATAATAAAATGAATGAAATTAACTGAGTGATTCAGTAGAAAGCACTCGGAAATATAAAAAACACTTCAAAAGTAATATTTAAACATCGAGTGGTATTCCAAAAGTACGGGTTGTGATTTGTATCCCTTTTTTTATTATATTTTGTTGATATTATTACAATTGTTGCTTGGTTGCCCTAATTTTAACATCAAAATACGTCTAAAAATAACAAAATCATAGTCAAAAGTGGATAGTTTATTTTAAAAATTTGATTTAAATTTATCCTAATTAATTTTAGTAGATACAATTCTCGATCGTAACTAAACTTAGAATCCTAAACTGTTTAAGAGACTGTATTTTCCCATCTTTAATTTCATAAGTTATGTAAGGCAGACCAGACAATTCAAATACATTGAATTTGACTTTAACCGGTTGAGACATTCAGAAATTGAAGCACCTGAAGTTTTGGAGGAGCCTGCCAAATATGGTCAGGCGAAATATTTTGGTCTTTAAAAGCTTACGTAAATACGACAAAAGAATATAATTTTGATTTCTCACCCAAAGTTCTGTTTGTACTTACAACTTCTTCTTGACCACTGTGTATCGATGGATATGTTCAAAGTTAGATATTTTATGTACATATAGATAGTTCGTCTAATGTTATGTTATTATTACAGGGTTGAACAAAACAATAAAGGTGAGCATACAGTATACCTACATATATCTAACATAATTATATACATTAACTACAGTTATTTTATGTTAAATATTATACCAGGTGTATTGAAACACATTTATTGTCTCATATTTACAAACAATTGTTTACTGGAAGCAATTGACATTCATTTTAGATGATATTATCACTTGTTGCGAAACTTTAATATTCGTACCCTATCATTTATATTTAATGAAAAACTTCGAAGACTCATCAGATCAGTTTAAATGAACCTTCGATTTCTATACTGGTTTCAGATATTCAAATAATACAAAAACTTCATTTTCCAGTTAAATTGAAAAAAATTAATCAATTTATAAAATATAAGTTTCAAATTGACACTTACATTACTAAAATGGTCAAACCTAAACACACGGTATTTATAAAAGTTCAATTCCATTACCAAATAACATATCAATAACTGATCCATTCACATAGACACAGCTTGTTAGTTATCTATCTATATCTATATCGAAATCTCCGAAACTATCGGACCGATTACCTTCAAATTTCGCATACTAATCTTTTTTATGACATAAACGTCCACGGATTTTACGGAAGGTCTATCCCAACAGTTTTTCTGTAGTTTATAAGTCTGTACATACAGTCATAGAGGTAGAAGATACTGTTCACTATCCTTTCGAGTTTCTACACACACTCAACCCACCGGAAATACCACCTCATATTCTTCATCTAAAAATTGATGCAGCAATAATGTTCTTGCGTAATTTAAATCCCCCAAAGTTGTGTAATGGCACCAGGCAACGAGTAAAAACCATGCAAAGAAACGTTATCGAAGCAAAAGTTTTTACAGGAAAGTATGAGGGTGAAAGTGTATGCACTCCAAGAATCCCTCTGATTCCATCGGACTATCATTTTGAATTTAAGAATTTGCAGTTTCCAATAAAATGTTGCTTTGCGATGCCTACCAATAAAGTACAAGGTCAGAGTTTCAAATTAGCCGGTGTAGACCTTCAAGGTGACTGTTTTCTCATGATCAAGTTTATATGACGTGTTCATGAGTGAGTTCACCTGAGGATCTCATCGTTCGTCAAATGTGGCTCAGATATATGAAAGGACTATGTAATCATGCTGTTATATTAATGAAGCACAGTAACTGCGTTGTAAATTGGAGCATAGTAACTTTGTAGAAGGGACAAATAGCAGATATTAGAAAATGAGTATACAAATTATTATTATATTATGTATATAAAACATACCAAGGCATAGTCAGTTTAGTCCCAAGTTTGTAACACTTAAAAATATTGATGCTATGAACAAAATTTTGGTAAAGGTGTTCATAAAATCACCTAATTAGTCCATTTCCGGTTATCTGTCTGTGTGTCGTCTGTCGTCTGTCTCTCCGTCTGTCATCACGATTACTCAAAAACGAAAAGAGGTATCTAAATGAAATTTTTATAGCTTGCTGAGGACGTAAAAAATGAAATCAAGTCCGTAGGAACCACGTTGAAAACCGTTAGAGATAGAACAAAAATTAAAATGTAAAAATGTTCCTTATAAAATAATTAAAGAACTTGTGTTTGTAACATTTTTTCGTAAACGTCACTGTGTACCCGTGAGAGCGCCAATTATGCGCAAATTGCATAGTATTATATGGGTATATCAGTTATATGTATATGTTTGACATGTATATATGTGTAATGTGACAGTGTAATCAACACTGTCTATACATGGTGGTATTTCAACAAATTACTCAGTCAATTGTTTGTTTTCACTTTTTATTTTGTTAAATTGTAAATATGCCTGGCTATAGATTTACTTGCAAGTAATAATATAATAGAATTGATAGACAATTGGTATGTGTCACCGGACATGGTGCGCTGACTGGTGGTCGCATTATAAACTAGCGCTAGGGTGACAGCTGGTAGTTAGCCATACATAAGAATAAGGCAAATTTTTATGCTATCAAATTTTGTTTATTTATAATTCATCTATTAATAATAAAAAGAGTGTACATCAGTGAAAATTAACACTTAACTATGGCCTCTGATTTATTAAATAATTGTGGAGCTAGATTTTCTCCAAAAAAAAACAAAAAGTAGAAAATACTGTTGTGTTTATGGATGTTCAAGTAATGCAGCCCAAAATCCAGACGTTCGTTTTTATCATTTTCCAAAACCTATTCGGTTTTTCGTTAAAATCGAAAATTATTTTGGTGAAGATGAAAAAATAGATTGTAGGCAAATGTGGGAACGAGTTTTGAAAATTGTAGTAAATGTTACTGAGCATCTGCTCTTTGCATTTTACTAAAAATGATTACTTTTTACCAAGTAAGTTAATAATTTTGTATCTTTCTTTACTTATTGTTTAAAAATATACATATTTCTATAAGATACAGAAAATTAGTTATTTCATAATCTTGTTCTTTAAAAGACTAACCTAAATGCATGCTCTATTTCTTAAGTTTGATGAAACTTTACACTTTGATGAAACAATTTGACAATATTTTTGTATAACTGTTTTTATTTCATGGGGTTTATCTCGAAAAGCTGATGATTGTATACAATACGACAAAATATCATATTGATCATTGTTTTGATTTTCCAACCCATTGTAGATTAAATGACCTGCATTAATTATTTTCTCTCCTTCTACAAAATTACGAGACTTAGGAGTAGCCTCAATAAAGTCAAGAACTTGGTTTAATGATAAAAACATTTCAATTATTTGCGATTATATAAATAAAAACTACGTAACTCTAGGTAATTAAATCACAACTGTCACCCTAGCAGTAGTTATACTTTTTAAACACCAGAGCTCGTAGCGCCAAGTGACACTTACCAATATCAACGCATTATGCCACAATATTGTAGGTTATATAACATGGTATATAAGGTATTATATTATATTATAATGTATACTACATAAACACTTGTTTATGTGACGTATAGTATACTATAAACAACAGAATGTTCTATTATATGTAAACAATGATACAGTTATTATTATTAAATTCTGAGTTAAGTGTATGAAGGTTTTAGGTACCTACGCTAGGTATATATTATTATTAACATAATAATAGACTTACTTATAGACTATAATATTAAAATCGAAAATTTACTCTACATACAGGAATTTGTGAATTATATTTAAATTGAAAGGATCCTTCAATTATTTGAAGGGTTTCATAAAAGGAAACAGAGTGCTTTTATTTCATATCTACATCCAATGCTTAGGTTTTGTCAATCAATTTCATATAAGCTCCTTGAGCCGTTCTTTTTCTTAATCAAAACTATTGGAGAGTATCAGGAACTGCAGGTTTTCCTTCTATAATGCTCACCAATAGTTCTATCTCCTTCTGCATATCATTGATAATTTTGCAGTTCTGCATATCATTGATATCACTGTGTCAGTATCGGTGTGAACGCCATACTTCATTGAGAATATATTATAACATGAGCAATAGTCATGTTATGTCATGTCATATCTCATTTCATATCAGCAACCATACTGGTTGACGATACCCACAATACTTCTAGTGGATAGCCCTATTCAATACTGCAATACTACTTACACTAAGATACTATAGCATTGAAATGAAATTCTTACAATTCTTACCGTGTAGGCCAGTAGCCTCTGACGTCACAGCATCTGTCGATTTTCTAATCGAATTTGTCTGATTAGTAGTATGAAATGCTGATATATCATTCGTATTTCCTGACCGATTTTAATTCTTAATGATTTTTTTCTTTTTGTTATCTTTTTTACTGTATTTTCATATTTTGATAATAAATGCGAAAAAAAATTAATGGATTTTGCACCATTAGTACAATTTTCGGTTGGTTTGATTTTTAATTTTGAGTGCATTTAACTTGCCACAAATTCACATCATTTTTCAAAAATGTTTCTTACAATTAATTAGATTAACTTTCATTGTTACTTTCACAGCACATCCAAAATTGTACTTTTCCTTATATGCAGTTGCTTAGGATATCCTAATTTAATATGGTGTTACCACATTTTTATTCAAGCTTCACATTATCAAAGGTCATTGCACCACATGTGTACATTTATATTTTTCTGCAAATCGATTAAATTTCGAAACCTACATTAGAAATAATCATTATGAAATTATGTAGAAAGAAAGAAATACATCCATTTTAGAGTTCTATTGTGATTTGGCGAAAATAAACATTCGAGTAAAATTTTAATTTGTGAATGAAAAACCTGTCCCTTTTCAAATCCAATCACTAGCAAAAAGGCAGGTTGTATTTATTTATTTCTCTTAGCTTCATAAATTTTAATGAACTGCAATAAATACAACAAGTTTATTTATGAGACTGAAATTGTTTCAAATATTTTTTGGTTAAAACAAAATTAATAATTTTAACTGATAAATTTATTAAACATTTACAAGAAAATTTATTACAAAATACACACATACAATATGTTTTTAGTGGAATAAAAACAATTTATATCAAATAAAGCCTAATCTGGTATACAAGATTACACAATTTCTTTATTAGGCACATAACTTATCGTCTAACTCCTTTTCTTTATATAGGACACTCAAATTATAACAATTTATTAAGCTATACAAAAAAAAGAATTATTAAAAGCACATTATTCGGTAAAAACAAAAATTTCGTATTGAGCTTCATCGGAAATATATGCGTTTTTAGCATCAACTTACGTATCTTACAAAGCTTAAAAACTATTAGCTCTAGAACGTTAAAAATAACAATACCCGTAAGTTCCTGTAGGAAGCAAAGTAACGCAATTTCTCAATTGCTTATTGCCGTCAAAATTCAATTTCACAGTCTGTTTTCAAATTACATTAAGGAATAAGTTATATTTTTTCATTATATTTTTCGAACAAAATGCTTATCTGATATTCCAAATAGAAATAATTAAAACTTTCGAAACTAAATCTATAGCAGAAAGATAAAACAAAGCAAATAGTACAAACTAAATAAAAGCATTAAGCGATTTAAGTTTACCTGTCCATCCGAGCTGAGACCTTATACTTCAGCATATACCTGAAACAATAAAGGAAAAATTATTATGGCAATTAGAAATACTATAACTAGTAGAGGCCAGTTGGAAATCAAATGACTTCCATCTTACTTTTTATCTTCGCAAATTATTTCTAAAATTTAACCTCCTGATACCCAGCCATTCAATTCATTTTTATACTCGTTAGTAACTTTTGTCTCAAACATGGGATATTCAGTTTTCATTTTAGATGTTGAAAAATCACAACCTGTGATATTTTATGTCTTATATACGGGAAATTTTGAAAAACTGTTAAGTTAACTTTTTTTAAACTTTCAAATTATCAGATAGTTATAATATTTAAGTTAAAATTTAAGAAAAAAAAATTTTTCCAATCTATCAATTGGGCTCAACGGTTGTAAAATATTTTTTCCCATATATGGAACAAAAGTTGTCATGAGATTGTTAAATTCTTTACGATCGCTTTCATTTAAAAGCATCCGTATCAAACGGAAAATTGAGCGATGTTGTTGTATTTTGTAAAAGGACATACTGTATGGTCTCCTAGACATTTTAGCATCATTTACATAATTTGGTTAAAAACAGTATAAACCAAAAATACTTTAGTTCATTAAGCACATCTATACTCTTACATTTATCATATGTTTTAAAGAGACCATACTACCGTCAACTATTCATTAATCTGGTCCTTTTTATAGGATAATCTTATTACAGTTTATCATTATTTACATGCTCGTTTTATACAGTAAAAACTTTTTGTGGTGTTTTGTGTAAAAAGGATAAACGCTGTGTATTTGTTTTTTATGTGTAGGTACTGCAGTTAGATGCAAAACCTTTTGTGGGATTCTATAAAATATTATTTATAATTTTGGTTACTTTTTAAACGAAATTTTAGACACAAAGTGTATTTTAAAATTTTCAAAAATCAGATATTCACTTTCTGTAGTTACAGGTTTGTAAAATAAAAATAAAAATTGACTGTACATTCATGTTTGGACCGTTTCTTTTTGAAGGAATAATGGTTTACGTAGATCATATCATTAATATTTCACGTACTCTCGAAAGTCTCTCAATAAGAAAATTATCAGGCAAAAGTAGAAGACAAAGCATTATGTTGCTTAAAATTACTTTGTAAATTTTTTTATAGAAGCAAGCGTTCAGAATAAAATTTTACTAAACAAATGGATTTATCAATTATCAAACGTTTTCTATAATAACAAAAAACTTTGATGCTGTTACATAGCGAAACGAAAAATATTTAAATATATACATATAACATTCATGGGAAAAAACAAAAATTCTGAAGATTTTTGGACGAATGTGGTGTAATAATTTCAATAATATTTCATTTCTAAATGTAACTATCGTGAAACCCGCTCGATTAACTGGGCTTAGAAGTAAAATCCACCGCTTAATAGCCTCCACCTCTCTTGATCTCACTTATTCTCCTTCTATAACACTCGCAGTAATTGTTTTACATACCTTAATGCACAGTATATCAGGAAAGATGGACATGAATTGTTTGACATTTACTATTTTAAGTCTTTCATTTATGGTTCAAAATGATGATCATAGATGAAGCAGTAAAAATTGTTTTAAAGTTTTCCGATCACTTTCCCGGCCTGGATTACAATAAACTTTTATTATAATCCAGGATTTTAAGTATTTAAATTTTACCTTTAATCGTGTACACATGACGTGAACTTACGATTAGTGTTAAAACTTCCATCATGTATGTTTTTATAGAGTATTTAAACAATTAACTTATAATTTGTTGTTTTCGTTTTTTTAAATACCTTCTTGTCAAGTTGAGGGTGTAAAAACAAATAATTACAGAGTATCAAACATATTTTTATGTTACATAAATCACAATAAATAAATTAGAGGCAATGATTTAATAGCCATGTAATAGATCTACATTATTCACATATATTCTCTTTGGACGTACAATATGCTCCATTTAAATTTTACTCTTTAGAATTAGTTGGAAGCCATTTATCTCTCTCCCTTTCTCTGTCTACTGTCTCTCTCAAATAAAAGTGATATGATGGCAAATGACTACACTATATGCAACACATATATTACATTTTCTCATACATTCATCAATGGTATTATTTGAAGCTTTGGAGCGTACATAAAATGTATTACATTTGTATTTACACATTTTTGTGCATTCAATCAGAAAATTATCTGAAATGTTACGTTCTACGAGGTGCTATTCTACGAATATCTGTTGTTGGCTCTTGACGTTCGGTGTTTTGTATTTTGACATACTAAATAAATTCTGAATAAAGGGATTCCTGTCTGATTGTTTGTTATATGTGTATAAATTTTAATCCATATAAAAGTGAGTGTGTTATTTGTGACATTAAAATGCTTTTTATTTTTTTTTATCATTTTAACGGCTATTTATTTGAAATTCATTAATGAAAATAACTTTTAAATGTTTTTCATTTAATGGGTCTGTATAGAAAAATCAAGCCATGAAATGATATTTTTAATACCAAAAACTTAGTAATGAAAAATTTAAAATTTCCTCTAGAAATGCTTCGAAATTAAATATTTTAAAATTATTAAGTATGGAAATTATACCCTTTTATTATTACCAGCGCTTCCATAATGTTATGATTCATCGCTTATCCACACAACTAGGGAAAAAAAAGGTAAAAAATAGTTATACCTTCATCTCGAACGGATGAAGGTATGACTATTAGACTAATTGTAAGTCTATTAGAATCTGTTACCACGAAATATACAAAAACGAATTGAGTTTTCTAGATGACAACTAATAAATTTAAATCCTTGCATATGAATTCACTGACAAAATCACAGGGATTCCAAGTACACCACAGCAGATTCTTCACTGAAATTTCACTTTCAGCACAAAACTCTTTGTCCTGAGCTCAAATATCCGATTTACGATAATTTATTATTAAATCAACTCAGACTTAACAAAATTTTTTCGAAAATTATGATTAGAATAATCAAGATAATTACAAACATCGATGGTTAATTGATCTTCTTATCTGTCCATGATCACAGGCATAAAATATAACAACTTGGTGAATTTTATTTGAAAACCAAGAAGTGCAGCTTGGAATTCAGTCTCTTAGATAATCGAATTTCAAAAAAAGATACTATTTCATTAAGTTTTTTTGAAATATTTCATCAATTTTTTCACAGAAATCTTTTTCCCAACTGTCAATATTAAATATATGATACCCGCCCACTTAACTAGGCTTAAAAGTAAAAACCACCGCTTTATAGCCTCCACCCTCTCTTGATATATACAGTTTTCAACTTTGTTAAATGTAAAATAGTCATAATTAATTGAGTATATCAGAATAGTTGGCCATGATTTGTTTGACATTTACTATTTTAAATTTTTACAGAATTCTTTAATTTACGGTTCAAAATTATGAGCACAGATCTGCTCCATCTATAAACATCATTTTGAATCATAAATTAAAGATTTCTGTAAAAGTTTAAAAAATGGTTAATGCCAAATTTAATTTTATTTTTTATTTTTTTTAAATATATATTTATAAATTATAGTTCATGTGTTATTCTGATATATCAACTATATTGTTGTACATTTTCGTTAAAAACCATTAGCGTGACAAACAAACAAACAAACAAACATGCTTACTTTCACATTTATAATATATAGGGATAGGAATTCATAACAAAAATATTCCGCACTATAAAGTGTGCATCAAGATTAATGTGACTTTTATACAAAGAGAAAAACTTTTCAAACCGTACCTACATTTCCTATGCAAATGTACATTTTCTGTCATTGAATTTATTATGAAGTTTGTCAATAAAATGAATATAGTTACTTTTCTTTTTTAAAGTTTCTAGTTAAGAAATTGTACTTTTTTTTTATAAGTTTTTAAAATTTATTACAAGTAAACATGTGTAAATTTTAGAATACAATTCATTAGATGGTATAGCGACGAGCTCTACTATGGCAAGGCTGTGTATATATGTACCGTGATGTTATATTGTAGTAGATAAAATTGGTTCTTCGTATTATTTATTTCAATTCTAATTTCAGGATTATTCTCTAACTATAGATACACTAAATTTAACATTTTTTTAGGGAACAAACTTCTGACGAAGGATTTCGATAATTTTCCTCCACCAAACAAAATCTCGTACATATCGATAAAATTTTAAAAAATTGTCTGACGAAGATTTTTGTAAATATCTTATTTAAAAACTCACAAAAAATTTCGTCCAATAAGACTGACGGACAGTCAAAATACCAATGAACAACCCTCCTCCTTTTTTCAGGCTTGGGACTGACATAGGCACTAGCATAGTTACTTGTTGAAATATCCCGTATAAAAAGTAATTAATGTCAGTGTTTGCTTATTATAAATTAGAAGAGTTTAAAAAATCGACACAATTATGGCCATTTATTTGGTTTTCAAAAATTTATTTTCGATAGTATTTGCTAGAATTGTTTTGGTTTTTTCAGAATGTTTCACAATACAACTAGTTGAAGCTACCTGCAAATTTTCAACTGTTTATCATTTTGAAGAAACTGGAAAAATACATATACCAAAAATTTGTTCGTTGCCTCAATATTTTTAAGCGTTACAAACTTGAACTTCAAATCAGAAATATTTATAAGCATTCAACTTCGAAAGAAAAATTATTGTAGAGTAGAAAAATATTAAAGCAGGTTTTTTGTTAAGTAATATTCTTTAGGAAATATATTTTAATTAAACTATAGATATATTTTAACATGGAAATGTTTTAAAGGAGTTTTGTTTAAGTAGAAAACTTTTGTTGTAGTCAAATAAAAAGTAGTTTCCTTTTTCTTTCGACTTGATCATTTGATTAGAAATAATGCACAAAGTTTGTGTTTATTATATATGTATATATATTTGATAAATGTTACGAATATCTGTTTTTATGTTACAGAATAACCTTAATTCGATGTGAATATGGTTGAGTGTGGTTTCTGTCGATTTCTGTTGAATGAATTGGAATATATACATCTCTACTATTATAGGTTCTATTTACAACATGACTCAGGATCATACAATATAAGTTGATAGGTTGTAGATGCAATGGAATGCTTCAAAAAAGAGCAGCAGTTAAAATTTACTAGAACTAAATGCAGGGTAGCTTAACTAAAACGCATCATTACCTATTATTACTTATTATTCTTAAATAAATATTAAAAAGAAATTTTTTTCGGAAATGAACCAAATACTGAAACTCAAATACATCATTATTTCGCAAGATTTTTATTTACTTGTTAAAACACAAGAACTGCAACCAACACCAAAAACCGATATCTAGGTTACCTTAAACTTTTTTAATCGATTCAGGGTACCATGAATTTTGAGAAAATGTAAAAATCTTTTTATAACAGCCAATTTGTATTTTTGTTAAAATTTTATGTTTTATCATTTAGAAAAATTGAGTTGTGAAAGTTATCAGAAGTTAATTAAGAAAACAGAGATAATTAAGTGTAAGTACTATTCAATTTTTATGTTATGTCTTAGTAAATATTCTAATCAAACCAAACGTAATGTACTCACATATTGGGTTGGCTACTAAATTAGAAGTATATCTTTTTTAAACTAATATTACAATTATTTCATACAGTAATTAAGCAAGTTGGAATCATTCATACTGAAACATTTTGTACAAGAATTGTATATTATATGTGTTCCAACGAGATCTACTGGTGTATGAAAATAGAGACATACAACACAAATTTCCTGTTGAAATCCAATTATGGATCCCCGTTGTGGTTTTGCACAACCACGCTACGTCAATTCCAAATATCGCACCCAATTTATTACTGATATATATATACACATATATATCATATTGAGTATCTATCTTTAGTATATGCAGTATAAAATTGCTTTGTATTGTGTATACGTTTGTATTCAACGTATATCTAGTCAGTAGTATCTAAAACACTTAGAAAAGATATTAACACTATAAAAACATATCTAAATACATGCGGAAATTTTGATAGCGTACTCAGGACGAAAAAAGTGAGTTTCTGTTCGTCAATGAGCAACATAAAACTATTGGATCTTGCATCTGTAGGATCCATTTTAGAAACCGTAATAGGAAAAACAAAAATTTATATAAAAATTTTCCTTATAGAAAAATAAACAACTTTCGTTTGAAATATTTTTTTGTAAATATTTTTGTTTTCCTATGAGGATCCAAATGAGGTCAAAAGTTTTCATTTTCTTAAGGATGATTTTTTTTTTTTCTTTATTCGATTCACGAATGTCGATGCGATTATGTTTGTCGTCATAATCTGTAAAGAGCTCAATAGTTATATTTGTTGAATATTTTATCCAAATAAATGCACTTTAAAAACATTTCTATTTTTAATTGACGATGTATAGACGTCTTTACCTTGGTCATGAAATTTTGGTGATCATTAAAATGACTAAAGGGTTATTTTTTTTTTTTATAGCTAGTTACGATTACTGTGATTACAACCAAATTTTCAAAATATATCTATCAATCAATTTTGATAAAATTTGATTATTTGATAATATTTCCAATTATAGAAATACATTTCATGCATATCCGCGTGTATATCGTATATGTCGAATTTATGCAATTTATTAGCGCTATCAGCAAAAATTACTCCCACCAATGTATTTATGGAACATAAATACACTTACCATAAAAAAAATGGCCCCTTTTAAACAAATTCAAAATTTTTGCAAAATTTTGAATGGCCCTATATCCGAATAAAATTTGTACTCGGGATCATCTACAACTCATTGTGAAGTTTTTTTTTTGTAGTTTTCAAGCTGAAAATTTTATGATTCAAAGTTTTTGCGTCGAAATTTGGAAGGATCAGAATAGCCATTTTATAATCATTTCCTAAAAAATTCAGGATCAGAGGGTATTAAAAAATATAATAATAGGGAATATTCATGTATTTTTTTTATATTTTTAATTCATTGTTTACACCGTTATAACATAGTAAAAAATATAAAAACTGTTTAAAAATGCGTTAATTAAGTGTAAAAAAATATTTAAAAGACAGAATAATTTTGAGATGTTTAAACGCAGTCTTTTGGCGCTCCCTGTTGATGACGTATTAATATGTGACCTGTCAATTGGTGACAGTTCAATGTATAATTTACACTTTTAAAAAATGAATTTACAGCACAGAATTTACACTCGTTATTATTAAGTTTTCTAATAAAAGTCGTAGAACAATATAACTCAATGTAATACCGTACAAAATTGATTAAAAAGATATTGATTACTAAAATAATGGTTTAGTTAAAATGTCCAGCCAATAAAGTTACGGGAAAAAAAATATTTGAACCAAATTTAAATTTCATAAATATTCCCTATATTTCAATGAAATAGAAAAAAGAAATTTATTCACTAATTTATGTTTTCTATACAAAATATTAAATTATAAACTAGAGACTCACAGTTCGAATATTCTATATTCGATAAAGTTGTGTATATTATATATATCGTTATCATACACAAATATAATATACATATGGATGATTGTTGTCCATTGGTAGACAAAGAGATAAATAAACTACTCCCATAGGAGTTTTTGATATATACAACTCTTCTTACTATCTCGAAATTCAAATAAATTTCATTTCAACAATAATATATTCAAAGTTCTATTGTATCGATACAATATCTAACAGACATAAAAATTTGACCCAAAATCAATGGCACTTTTTCATTTACTTTTACTTATAGGTATGTTCTGCAAATTGTCTATTTCGATCGTAACGAAGATTACTTACAGCAAAGAATAAAGCCTCCAAGTCTTATCATACTATATTTCATGTACATTCATTTTATACCTTTATATATGTTATATATATCAAGGTATACTAAGTTAAGTCTCAAGTTTGTAATCACTAAAAATTTTGATATTACGAACAAAATTTTCGTGTAGGTACTCATCAAATCACCTAATTAGTCCATTTACGGTTGTCCGCCTGCCTGTCTGTCCATCTATGGACATGATAGCTCAAAACCAAAAAAAAAAAATAATAATAATAATTCTGAAATTTTTATAGCGTGCACAGAAGTTTGTAAAAGAGTAACATAGAACAATAGGGTCCTTAGGACCCATTTTATAAGCCGTTTGAGATAGAAAAAAAGTTTGAATATAAAAATGTTCTTTATAAAAAATAAACAACTTTTGTTTGAAACATTTGTTCGCAAACGTAACTTAGAGGAGGGGTGACACTATTTTTACATCTTTTGGAGCTTCGTATCTGGCGCTCTGCTCATTTGTGTAGAAAATACATTATAGGAACTTTTTGTTTTTGTTTTTCTCTGAATCCAACTACTGTTTATTAACGATGATGGAACTATAAAAAAAGGATTAAAAAAGCAGTGTAAAAGGATTTTTTAAACTACTTTAATTTTTTTAGAAATTAAAATTTCTGTGTACAAGAAAATGGTTCAATTTTAGTCGACAAAAAAGTCATTCTAAAATTATGTGTGTTAAACCTATAAGCTTTAACTGTTTACCATATCTGCATTAAAATTAATCTGAAGAAATTCAAACATTATTACTTATGCATTCTGTAAATACAACAATATATATAGCGATAAATAAATTAAGTTTTAAAATATATTACTGCGTTTATTACATTTTCTGATTTTGTACTACGCTTATAAAATAGTATAAAATATTTATCAACTTGTTTATACACATGTTGAGAATATGGGAAAAAATAACCTATTTCAATTTTAATAAAATTTATCATCCTGAAACACACAATTAGCCAAAGTTAACACAACTTGAACGAATACACATTTATTAGCCATATAGTCGACATTTGCTCTTACGTAAAAATTGTTTGTAAATATATTTAAATATAACTGTCAAGAAATATGGACATAAATAATGATTGATTTTTGAAATACCGACTCAAATATTAACATTGATCTACCTTGGAATCTATACGTCCATTAGACCGCCAAAAATTTTTGTACTGGTTGAGTACAAAAAAAATTTTCAAAGAAAATTAATCTTATCGGAATTACTCAACGGTAAACTACAGATTTGTGCAAATTTTTACCTTAAGCATACAAAGTTTTCATTTATAGTTACATAAGATACTAACTACACATGAAAAAATTCGTTTTCTAGTACGCTTGATTGATTTTGACAGGAGATTTCACTGGTATGAAGCTGATGTTATAGGCTACTTTTACTATCTACTAAAGAGTTTCATAGGCTACTTTTATTTTAGAAAAAGCATAACAATTTCGCAAAAAGTTGTTATGTCAGGGCCAGGGAAGTGATTCGCTTAATCGGTAGCCTTTGTTTTTAAACTTGAAATGGTCCAGCAAAGCAAGTGGGTAACTACTAGTAGTAAGTAATATTTGATATTGAGTTTGGTTTATTGTAGACATATACATACATATATATCCACTCGAATGTAATAATTTGTCATGGGAATCAAAGAAAACTAATACTGACTTACTCTCTTACTGTTTACAAGTTTAACACAAGAATTATTTAGGGTTAACTTGAATTATTTTACTTACTTAATAAAGTTTAAAACTCTAAGGACATTATACGACTTGTTTCAGCAGTCACAATGAATGAACAATCTCTTGAACCAACGCGATGATATGAACTATCAGTTTATGTAATTTTATCAACGAAGAGTGACATAAATAATATAGTCATTTAAACAGTTTAGTTCGCATACCTTCTAAAACGTTAAAACAAAGTGAAATTTGGGAAAAAAACATACTGTTTAATGATTTGAGTCAGGTTAAGAAAATGTTTCCACCTGGAACAAGTGTAGAAAAATAAATAGTATTAATTTAAAGACGGTTAAATTCTTTATATAAAGATGTCTATCAAAACTTTCGTATCTTGCGCAGCAACCGAGTAAAGCTCGATTGAAAAGTTGCATGTGTTTTCCATGTTTACAACTGTCATTTTAAAGTTTTCAAAAAATTCGTGCAGTCACGTCGCATCGTTGTTTAAAAAAAGGTTCATATCTTTAAATATTTTATTGCTTGTTATAAAAAAAATTTACTTTCATGTTGCCGAATCGCATTTTACATATCACCAGAAACAAATGATTACCAATTACTAAAAACTAATTCTTCTCGATTAAATATTATTAATTTTTGAATGAAATATGAATAAAAACTGTTTGTAAAACTAATGAAAAAATGGAAATTTTTTTTCAATTTTTATTTTTATTTTTCATATTAATTTATTTCTTTTTTATAAAGAATTTAACACACGTGTAACATATAGGTAATTAGGGTAACTTTGTTTGGAGCTCCGATATTTTTGAAGATATTTGCAATCACAGTTTATCTGGACAGAACCTTGCCAAAATGTTTATGTTCCGCATGCACTGTGTTGCGCTCATGCGGGACATAAGCATGCGCTCATTTTTTTCTGATTCAACTTTTCAAACAGGATATGTTTCCATAAAATTTCTCTTAATTAGCTTTTTGTTCAGAATGGAAACACCAAAATGACTGTATTGAAAGATTGAGTTTAGGTTTGTATTTTTGAGGTTCAAAAATGAAAATTTCAACCGAGAAATGTATTGCATTTATTATTTACAGATATCAGTAATTATATGAAGTGTGATACCAATATACTTCTTAAATTTTTTCATAGTGTACTGGCATACAAGGCTTGCTCGGGGAAAAGTGGGGCAAAAAAATAATATAAAAATAAAACAATTAAATAAATAATTTCCTAATCCCATAACGCATTCTTTCGACTGGATCAAACTAAATTCAATGCGATTAATATAAAAAGGAAATAAGGGGGTCTGTTTTTGATATTTTAATAAACTTTCTTAAATAATATTATTCGTATAAGGAGTTTATAATCAGTCTATATATGCTTTTAATAATAAGAATATCGTAGTATACATAATATTTATATACGCAAATAAATTTAATGTTATTTAACATAACCCTCAGGAAATTAAATAAATAATAAATTTTAAGTTAAGTGCTTTTACCTGTAGGTTGGTAGTTTGGTAGCTTGGTAAGAAGAATATTTTAGATTTAAATTTAATTACTATATTTAACACCATCATTATATTAAAATCTTAAAATGGATTTTTAACATTTTAATAATTAGAAACAATTTTCTTTTAAAAGTTTTTTTAATGCTTTTATTTTTCATAAAAATTAAATTTTATCAACATGTAGATACTGGGATGTAATAACAGATGCCGTAAACATGTTAAAAATAGTATGGCTCAAATATAATCCACTTCTTCTTTTTATAAATCCATTTTCAAAAAATTTCATTCAGAAAAATTTAATCTCAGTCACCCATGGTGAAACCATTGGACTAATTTCCTTAAGTTTATCTGAAAAGTGAATTAGCCATAAACAGTTGATGACCTAAAAAGACAAAATACCTTTTCAAAATTTCAAAAGGCATTCAAAATGTACAATAGAACAGTCCGGCGTTTAGCTGAACTGAGCTCCCTGTTATTATCGGCATGTATGTCAATGACAAATAGATTATAACCGTTATGGGTGATTCCATGAAAAAGTGTACCAATAATGGGAAAAAAATTACTATTTTTGATAGTAAAAATACTTTAGTATATTGCCAACAATATAGTACTTTTATCTTTCAGTATTTTGAGTCCAATGTACACTCACATGTATGTAAAACAAGTTGCCTATTTATTAATTTTGAAGTCAACTTTTACATAGACCGTTTTCACAATTTATGGTTTATTAACAAATAGAAACATTTAAGTCATATTTGACACCTAAGAGACACATTCCATCAGGTTTTAGTAAAAAGGAAGCGGTTTATTTCATTTTCCTTAATTTGTAACATCTTTTACTGTACATATATGTAGAGCACCACATATATTTACATATATTTAACAATAATTTTTTCTATATTATATTATTGTTATTTTTTACTTTTTAGTGCATATATATTTGTTTTGGAAAAGTTTTTCTTTTGAAGTCGGTTTTCTTTTTGTTAAAAGTTTTTTTTTATTGTGTGATTTTTAGTAAATTTGAAGTACACTAACTAATTTGTCACTAAAAAAGAATAATCGAAATCGGTTGGCATGATATTGAGTTATTCGTCCTCTTGTCGTGCATACTTAATACAAATTTAAGACTTTTATGGTTTTCTCATGGATGCCGTTGTCAAAACTGAACCAAAATGAAATGGGACCACACGGGAAGCACCAGCTTTCAAATAGATAAAGAATCATCGGTTCACCCAGTCGAATGTTCTGAGGTAACACACATAAAAAAAATGTAAAAAAATAAAAATACAGTCGAATTGATAACCTCCTCCTTTTTTGTTTGAAGTCGGTTAAAAAATCAAATTAACACAAAAATGGTGTGTGTAAGAAGATTTAGAAAATAATTTGTTAATGTTGACAATTTATATCATTTCCAGTCATTCATTAAATAATAAATGATTGTAGAGAGTATAAAAGTAAAATGAGAAAAAAAAATTAACAAAACGTTTTTATTAATCATAATATTATTTTATTTCAATGAGATCAAAAGCAGTTACATTTGTTTTTTTACAGTTACATAAAAAAAAGATTCATTTTCCATTATATTTTATATCAAATAGAAAAATCCATTAATCATAATTCAATTGTGAGCTGGTTTGCTGTTTTCTCCACACACACAAGAAAAAATAAGTCAAAAATGATGACGGTTTTTTGTGTAAAAAAATATTTAATAATATAAAAATTACAAATAAATGTCAGCTATAAAAATATCCTAAAATAAACGCTTGGAGTACAAATAGCGTTGGCTTTTTGTAAGGTGGGCAAACAATATCAAACGTTATACTATAAAAAAAAAATAATAATACTTATTTAAGCATGAAATAAAAATATGAAATTAGTATAACGTTCGTTACATTTTAGATAAAGTAGGAAGTAAGCAATATCACCTATATTTTTGAGCTATGTTGCCAAGGATTTCTTCATTAAATCGATTGCTACAGTCGGAGTATATATATGCAGTCTCCGTGGAAGCTTTTCTACTCAAAAAAACTTTGGTAAATATATATCAAATATAAGTAGTAAATATATAACAAATCTTAATTATCATTTTTACACCATATGTATGTGAAATATATCAAGGTATACTAAGTTTAGTCCCAAGTTTGTAACTGTCTGTCTGTCTACACGATAACTCAAAAACGAAAAAAGATATCAAGCTGATATTACTGGAATACTGAAATTTGTATAGTGTGCTTAGGACATAAAAGTGCGGTAGAGTTCGTAAATGAGCCACATAGGTCAATTTGGTCTTGGGTCCGAAGAACCCATCTTGCAAACCGTTAGAGATAGAATAAAAGTTTAAATGTAAAAAATGTTTTTTTTTTTTAAATTAACAACTTTTGTTTGAAACATTTTTTCGTAAAGATCACTGTTTACCCCTGAGAGCGCAAATTATATGGCATGTATAATATGGGAATATCAGTTATCAAGTGTGTGTGACATGTATGTATGTATGTTTGACTATCTTTCTTTAATTATATGACTTAAAAAAAACAACGGATTGCGTAATGAAAACTGTCTTTATATGGTATTTTAACAATTAACGCAGTCAATTGTTTGTTTTCACTTGTTTTACTTATTTTTGAATGCTTAGTTATCATTTAGCAAGAAACTTTAATGATCATTTTGTACTCATTTTTCATTTTTTATATATAAATGATTTTGAAAGCGTTATTCGAAGTACTTCATTTATTGAATGTAAAGTTACTTATTTCTCAATTCTAAACATGGAAACTTTAACCAGATCTAAAAATCAATCTTGTTTATAAATGTGTTGAAAATACTACAGAATATTGAAATATGTTTACATCAATATTAATTATTTTCTAGAATTAATTTCCATCACACCTACAGCATAATTAATAACATAAATCTACCATTTTGACAAAGTATTTAAAAATTATTATTGCACATTTTTGAATAAAATCTTTAATATGTTATTTCTGTTTAATCCACTTCTAAAACATTATTTAGCTATTAACTAGGCAAAAAACATGCTTAAAGAAAAAACTTAATGTTTGTTAGGTAAGTTAAAAAGTTTAAAAAAGATAGTTAGCCACTGGGAATGTCGTTCTAGCCCGTAAGATGCTATAACAGCAAGAACTGTCATTATTTTAACGTTATGTAGCATTTAATGAAGTCTTGCTATTATAATTATTTTTTTTGATAAAAACTTACAATAGGTCATTAAACCATTTTCCAATATTTTAAGCATCTTGAGTCTAATTTAACAAAATAAAATGGTTAAGGGCTTGCTATGGTCAGCTTTTGGAAATGTTTTAACTTGTTAAGTACGAATGGAAGTACAAGAAATCTTCAAAGTTTGAAATTTGAAACTCTCTGTAAATTTTAAGAAATTAATTTCAGATCATGTAATTACCTAATCTTATACTTATCTCAGGTAATAACGAACAAATAATTATTCATTGATAATAAAAGCACGTAACGTAATTACTATAGGTAATCTTCTACATATCTTATATAATATAATTAGAGGTGGTAAAATTAGCTTTCTATTTATGGAAATCATATATCATACTGTTATAACAGCAGGTTTTCAATATATCTAAGAAAATGTTTTACAATTTATGAGATTTTGAATTTATTCCAAGCTCTTGATTGCAGCAAGAAATACTAACACAATGATTAAAAATAATTTTGATGCAAAAAATGTTTTACTATTTATGAGATTTTGAATTTATTCCAAGCTCTGATTGCGGCAAGAAATACTAACACAATGAATAAAAATAATAATTAATAGCGATTTTTTTCATGTATTTTCCTAATCGTTTGTCTATTAAAAGATAAACATGATGATAAAAAATCCATCCTTAGAACTTTTCTTTGGACAAATTATTTATTATAAATAATGAATAACTTCTATAAAAAAACTTTTGTACTTTAAAATACATATAAAAATATAATATATTCTCAGCTTTAAAGCTAGATATAACAAGTGAAAACGAACAATTGACTGAGTTAATTCGTGAAATACCATGTATAGACAGTGTTGCTTACGCAATCGTTTGTTTTTTACGTCATGCCAGTAAAGAAAAATAGCCACTCTTACACACAAATTAATAAGAATTGCATTCTTCTGACTTCCTTAGTGGATATAGAATATGTTTTAAACTAAGTATGTAAACATAATCAATGTTCTAACTTAATTTGCACCCTCACGGGTAAACAGTGATGTCTATAAAAAAATGCTTAAAACAAAAGTTGTTAATTTTTTGATGGAAACATTTTTCCATTTAAACTTTTGTTCTATCTCTTACGGTTTACAAGATGAGTCCTACGGACCCATGGCCAATTGGTCCATGTTCCTCATTTACGAACTCAACCTCGCCTTTTATGTCCTAAGCACGCTACAATCCGCTTGATATCCGTTTTTGAGTTATCGTGATCACAGATGGACTACCAAAAATGGACTCTTTAGGTGATGTTGACTACACCAAAATTTTGTGCGTACCATTCACATTTTTAAGCGTTACGAACCTGGGACTAAAGTTAGTATACCTTTATATATTTCGTATATACATGGTATAAAAATAAATTTTACGGTATTTACGGTGTATATTGTTAAATTAAATTATTGGTGCACTTTCTAAGGAACTTGTCGAACCACGGCCTAGCTTATAACTCATTAAGGCAATCTAAAATATCCAATTTTTACTTCCCAATATAGCAACTTGGTGAAATAGGATTTTCAAACCGAAGTTTTCTACATAACCTTACGTCTCCTGGCCAAGACTAGGCATTTACACCAAATTGGAAAAGAAATATGTGTTTGTGTGTGTGTGTGTGTGAGTGTGTATGTGTAAGTATGAAAGATTAGTTGCAAATCAAAAGAAACTTGAAGTAAGTGTAGTTGTTTAATCAGTGGTTGTTTCGCTAAAAAATTTCTTGTAATTCTAAGTGTATTTGACCTTAATTTATATAAACTAACAAGCGTGAACTAAATCTTATTACATAAAGGTTCAAGTGAACCAATAGGCCTTTTCATCATGTCATAAGCGCAAGTGCAAAGTTTATTTTTTCGTACTGACAGAAATAAGTAGGACTAAGATAGAAGATATTTGTTATTCATTTATCACATTGGTTATAAATCATGTAGTACGAAACAAATGTGAATCGTGATTTTAAAATGAAAAGCCTTATACTTCTACGAGTTTTCTTGTTCCAAAAAAAATTGGATCTGGTAATAAATGCTAATTCAAAAGTGGAATTTAATGTAGCAATAGAAAATTGAATTCATCATGTATTTACATAAGTCAGTAAAGTTATTTGCCAAAATATACAAAGATTTATCCAGCAATATTCATTAAAATTTATTTTCGTAAACACTTTTTCTGAAATTATTCCAAATAAGTCAATATTTTTTCTCCGGAGTTTAAAGTGGTTCACTTTTATAGCTTGGTTTTTTGGTAAGGAATGTTTCAAAAGTAATTTAAAACTAAAAATACGTGGGCACAGATATAGTCATGTTTTTTGTAAGTTTTTAAAGAAGAAATCGTTTAAAAGAGTGTTTTATGTAAAAAGCTCTATGACATTTCCACAACACTCACTTTAAAACAGCCATGTAATAGGTAAATATATCATCATATTCACAATATGGAAAACACGTTAAAATATCGTTGAAATATAGAAGACCTTTTTCGAAGTTTTTTTTTCAATTTTTTTATTTTTGATGTAAGCAGAATAAATGTTTTTGTTTATTTAGCACAAAATTCAATTCAATTTGTCTATTCCATGTTGCATGCTACAAGCCGCACCGATCCTTTCACTGTTGGATAGAAGTCCACACCGTTCAACATGTAGTAATGCGACAAGGAGACATATCTTTTGTCGCTTTGTGTTCCCTGTATCTCCATTGAAAGACTGACTGCGTCAGTAGAATTGCGCCTTTAAGCATCAACTTTTCATTACAGTCTTCGAGTACAACTGTGATTTCTTTTTAATACAACTTTTCTAACCTAATAATAAAGGCAGTCTCGTAGATATGAATTAGATTAACCACCTCTCTATTGTATTGCCTACTGGCACTCATGTTTATTGGTTCTTTTTCGGTTGTCAGTCAAAGATTACTTTCACAGGTATATATCTATATGTCGAATGATTGAGATTTTTTGAGATTTTTTTACCAGCTGTCCTAATATTTTCAAATAAAATAATCCAGAGCATATTCAAAATTATCATTTGGGGCAGGTGAAAAGGCATTTGCACATTGGACAAACAACAAAATTATACATTATAATAGTATGGTATATAGCTTTCAACTGCCCACTTGAATATGTAATGCAATTATTCACTTGTTTCAGAATTTTATAAAATACATCTTCAAGTTTTTTTTTTCCTCATTTTTAAAATGGTTGAGAAATTAACATTCATTTAGAAAAGTTTTTCATAATTACCAACAATCTGAGAAAAATTATATCGTATTAAAAAAAAAAGAAAAAAAGTTCATGACATTAAAATATTATTTTATTTTTATTTTTAATATATAATTTGAATTCATTTCCTTTTGTAAAAACAAATATAATCTCGACCAAAAAAAAGGGTCACTAAACCCTATTTTTTTCACTATCCTGAAAATTCTACGTTTTCAAGATAATCAGTGTTAGTGATTGAAGATGCAACAAATTTTGAGGAATTAAAAATCTGAATATTTGAAATTGACACTCTCCTGCGTTTTCACCAGCTAGAGTATTTAAGTAAATAAGGATTAGGGATGGCAACGATATATCGATTTATTAAAATATCGATATTAGAAGTTCCAATCTTTCAATATAATATCAAGATTGCTTAAGAAATATTGGTGTTGAGTAATAGTTCATGAAGTAATGATAAAAAATCTTGGGTCTTGCACATATGTTTACATCGAAGTTGGCTAAATTATAATCACGAGGTTTATCGATTGCTGAAAAAATTGCTTTAACCAACCTTTGGCTATAGTGTCAGAGAAAACCAAAGTATGCTAGGATACTTTTCAAGAATCGCTACATTTCAAGAGTCGCTACATTTCAAGAATCGCTACCATTTTCTTATCAGTATTTACCATTTATACAATTTTACATTGGTTAGGAATTTTTGAAGTGAAAACTTATATAGGCGTGTTAGACGATATTTGATATAAATATAATAAATAAGTAATATTTGGTAGGGTAAAAATTTATGGTTTCGCGTCATCAAGAGGCTATGAATATAACATCGTAACCTATTAAAGAATAAAAGTAAATTTTTTTTTCAATTGAAAAAACGACACCCAATTATAAAATAATATTTAAAGGTGTACAATTAATTACCTATTAACTTAAGGATACACAGACATTAATAATTTCATAGATCAGCATAGATCAAGGGGATCTTGAGTCAGTAGCACCCATCTTGTAACCCGTTAGAGATAGAAGAAAAGTTTAAATGTAAAACATTAAACTTTTGTTTCAAACTCCTATAAAAAAATTAAAAATTTTTTCGAAAACGCCCCTGTTTACCTGTGAGAGTGCAAATTTAGCGCAAATCATATAGTATGTGATTGATTGTTGTTAGTTTTCCTATTTCGATATATCGAATATAGATATATATTTTGCATCTCTAGTAAGGACACCTATCATCTAGATTCTAATTCAAATGAGAGTCATGTCACTGAGATAAGCAACATCATCTTATTGTGTAAACAACATTAACAGATCTATCTTAAAATACATAAACATAATATCTTACTAGTATATGTATATCTATTGTTCTTGTTTAATGTTCAATGTTCAAGCATAGAACTTGTTTATTCAATAGATAATTGTAAGATAGATTGTATTTGTATACATAAATATAAACATTTCTATCTATATAAACCTCATATTCTATCTAGCTTAAGTTCTAGATCAACTAATTTATTTTACAATAATTAATATTGTATATATAGTTTCTATTACATAATATTCATGCATTTAATTACATGTATTAAGTATATAGTACAGAGTAATTTGTCTTAAAATATTCACTTATATTCAAATTATATTTTTCTGTCATATGTTCAATCATTATGGATATCCTATACTGTTCTACTAATATTTATTATTAACATAGTATAATTTTTTCTCTGAATATCAGGTGGTGCATTTTGAAATTAGCTCAAATAGTATTAAAAGCTTTTTTTTTATTGGCAAGTGTTGCCTTCACTTTTTTCATGGTTGATTTTCAAACGGTTAATTAGATTTTTATCTAGCATAATATCCCCATTCAGCCATATTTCGAACAACAAGAAACCGCCTCAAAAAATATATAGGAGTAAGGAGCCAAACTCAATTTCCCAAATTCTCTTCTCTAGTTTCCAAGAAAACCTTGTTTTAGCACGGTTCTCGAAATATCACCGTCTGAACGCTACAATTAAAATCGAATGAACGTCATATCTTGAAAAAAAACAGTCAACAATTCGTTCAAATAAATCCATTTTTCTAGTCAAAGTTACTTAAAAAAATAATTTTCGCTTAGCCCTTAATTAGGCGCAGGGATATTCAAGATAATTTCTAATCGAAGTTTGAGTTTTTAAAACTCGACAGCGCTCTATCTAGCTTCCTTTCTCCCCGTGCGGTATGCAAATCAGGTGCCAACAGACCACCAACTCATACATATGTGTTGCTGCTCTATTGAATTATGATGCCATGCGACCAATTACGTAACGCTTAAGTAAATTATTATTTTTGTGTTTTTACGCATACAGGGTTTTTCAGGAAAGCTTGTCAAGGGGGAGTTTTTAAAAGGAATAGCCACATTTACCTATACAATGTTAAAGTAGCTGAAACAATATTCTTATTGGATTCAATTTAATATACTTTTCTATTTGATGGGAGATTATTTTATGTAATAATATCACATGGGAATGTCATAGGAATATCACATAAGATTTAATATCTATTGACATGTAATTTGTTTAATTAACATGTAATTTGTTTTTTATTTTATTCCACAAAAAAAATTATGTTTTATTTTATTTCAAAGCAAATTACATGTTTATACAAGTTATTTATTATTTTGTTGATTTATAAACTTGGAATTTTTCTTTAAACAATAATTTATTTACTGATAGTTTTTTCTATAAAACTAATTTTTATTAAAAAGAAATTCCGAGTTTTAATCACTATACCTGCAGCCTAGAGAGCGAGTATTTAACATCTAAACTACACATGTATGTAAGCTAAGCTACACATGCAAAACTTATATTATAATTAAGTATTTTAGACAATTAAAGTTATTTTCATCATCTAGGAAGTTGATGGTGTGGACCATAAGGGTCGCACTGACAAAAATTGCTCGTTATTTTTGGAACGATAAATTTTACATGGAAAATTTTTGAATCCACCTCTGTGAATGAAATTACACCAATCTACTCTGCATCATATACTATACCTACACTAAATTTCAAGCAAATAATTTATTCAAAATAATTAGTATATGCCTGTAATATGCAAATTAATAAATATTATTTAAATAAATTAAAAATATATGATAAATATTATAAAAATTCATTATAAAATATTTTATAGCTACAAGGGATAAAATAAAGTTAATACAATGTATGCTGTATCTGTGTAAGCCTTCATGATAATTAATATGAATAATTTAATTTTTATACATTTTTAGTTTTTTGCATACATCAAAAATACAGTATAATTTATGAGCTTTTTAAAAAACTCTCCTTTAAGCTAAAATCGCATTGAATTAATTTACTTCTTTATTATCAATCTTAAACCTAAACCCTATCCCTATCCCTATATATAATAAATGTGAAAGTAAGGATGTTTGTTTGTTTGTTTGTGTGTTTGTTACGCTTTATAGCTCATATATCAGAATAACACATGAGCTATAATTTATAAAGATATATTATAAAAGAATGATAATAATTATATTTATTGTTTTGACATTTCATAAAACCAGGCGAAGGAAATACAATTTATGGAGATCTGTTCAACCATAATTATCAGACATATCTCATCGTCACAAAATGTGCACGTGTTTTATAATTTGGGTTGATATTACTAAATGATATGTTCTAGTTATATCACTAATGGTAAAACACGTGCAATTTTGTGACGCAGAGTATATTAATTCTTACATTGATTTAATTCTTGCATTGCATATTCATTGAAAAGTAATAGTTTAAAGAAAAAATCATTTTTACATAATACAAAAAAAATATTTTGTTAGTTTTAATCCTAGTTTCTCTTTATTTATTTCCATTTTTCTAATCAATAGTCAATACGTTTCTAAACGAATTAATTTTTTTGTAAGAAGTATGTCTGATAACCTTGTTTGATCAGATGTTCATAAATGCTATCTCCCTCACCTTGTTTGTTTCATAATATTTATTTTATTTACTTTTTAAGGATCTTTATCAGTTATTTAAGGACAAAAACGTGGGTGAAGCCGCGAGTAAAATCTAGGCAATAGTATGACTACTATCATAAACATTTTGAATCAGACAAAAATTTGCTCTAATAAAATTGGTAAAACAATTGACGAACGATTAATTTTACGAAATAGATTTGGTAACTGACCACCGCAGTTGCCCGATTTTCAGGATATATAAAGCAAGCACCTGGCCAAGGCCAACATTTAACACGTTACTGCCCATTGCCGAATATAATCTGATACCTCCTTTATAACGTTGAACTCAACCAAAGCTTCACCCCTTCCTAACTTGAATGACTCATTTAAATTATAGGATTCGCTAGCCAGATTTTACCATGCCAGTCTCGTATGGCTGCTTAAAAGAAAGTAATTAACGAAAATATGCGGCAATTTAAAATATGGTAACTCTACAGCCCACTGGCTCTAAAAATTAGTTTCTACGTATTTTATTTTAATGATTTTTTTGTTGTTAAATTGTTAGTATGTAATTTGATAGAAAAAACCTTTTAAAATAATTATTTAAAAATATATCATGGACCACAACAAACTAACGAACTATATAGAATTCATTTTTATATGATATAGTACAGTAAACAAACTATAAAGTAAAACAAAACCTTTTTTGTTTTATAAAGCAGAAAAATATTTTCTCTGTCAAAAGTAAGAAATTCAAGTGAACACAAACAATTGACTGAGTTAATTTTTGAAATACTATGTATAGGCAGTTTTGATTACCCGCTCGTTTTTTTTTTATCATGTAAGTAAATTAAGATACATAAATGATAATCCCATATAATACATACTATATAATGTTATAACCTTATTAGCACCACCGCGAGTAAACAGTGATGTTTGCGAAAAATTTTGTCAAACAAAAATTGTTTTTTTGTAAGGAACAATTTTTAGATTTAAACTTTTGTCCTATCTCTAACGGTTTATAAGATAGGTCCTACGGACCCAAGACCCTACGTACCTAAGACTCAAGACTCTATGTTGCACATTTACGAACTCAACTTCACTTTTTACGTCCTGATTAAGAAATTAAAATTTCGACTTGACATCTCTTTTCATTTTTGAGTTATCGTGTTAACGGACAGACATTGTATTAACGGACAGACAACCGGAAATGAACTATTTAGATGATTTTATGAACACTTATACCAAAATTTTGTTCATATGGTAAATATTTTTTGGCGTTATAAACTTGGGACTAAACTTAGTATACATTGATATATTTCATATATACATGATAATAAAATATGCTTATATTTTGGTGAATGTGAACGTATCTTTGAACTTACAAATGTATCGGGTGATGGATTTCATTCTTCCTAAAGAGCTTGTATTTTTCAATGAACTTCCAAGAGCTTACAGACAGCAAATTGTGCATCAAAGCGGTAGGGTCATAGGTAATTTTTTTAGAGGATAATAAAATGAATCCCTCAATTGGATCCGCCAACACTTTCATTAGATTATAATACCTACAAATTGTTAAAACAACTACTGTGTTTCTCTTTCGTTAATGTCTTTGGGTTGATAGCTAGAAACAATTCGAACACGACAACATTTCAAATAAACTTTTATATTGACATCTCTATATATTATAAATGCAAAAGTAAGCATGTTTGTTTGTTTGTTTGTTTGTTTGTTACGCTTTCACGCTTAAACTAGCGAATGGTTTTTAATGAAACTGAACAGCAATATAGCTGATATATCAGAATAACAAATGAACAATAATTTATAAAGATATATTTTTAAAAAAAATTAAAAAATTAAATTTAATTTGACATTTGACATTACCATAAATTACAGATTTCTGTAAAAATAGTCAATATAAAATATTTCACACTCATCTTCTCTGATATACTCAATGAATAATTACTATTATAGATTTAAAAAAATAGAAAAGCCTCAATATATTTTACCTGTGTAAAACAATCCTTACCATTATTTCGAGTGTTATAGAAAGGGGAGAAAGGGGATAAGCGAGAGCAATCTTTATCAATATTTACGTTTAACCCAGCGAAGCGGGTGGGTGTATGTGTACTTTAACGTTATATTTTAACTGGACTAGATTAATATCAGATTTTTTTCTATGAAAAACTTACAATCCCTAAATTGATGCAGCATTCAACCATCATGAAACTATATAATGCTAGGCTTCAGGTCAATACCATATACATATTGTTCATTAGTTTAATGGATTAGGTTTTTGTTATATTTATATATATATTTATAATCAAAATAATATATATATATATATATATATATATATATATATATATATATATATATATATATATATATATATATACATATATATATATATATATTTATATATATATATATATATATATATATATATATATATATATATATAATATTGTATTATGTATTGCATTAAATGTCAATATATTTAACTTGGTAGTATGGGGTGTATATTGTGTAATTTTGGTTAGTGCATTTTCATAAATATTAAATAACATATTGATAAAAAAAAGTGCGTACCATGGTACATGAATGGTACAGTATCATAATATACCATGAATCACACCTTAAGATCGTCACCGTTTAACGAATATGAAAACGCTCTCTCATTGAAAACACGACACGCTTCACTTTCAGGTATCCACTATTTCGTGAGTACAGCCTTATCAAATAAAAAAACATGCCGTTGTACATTACAAAACTGTTATCCCGACGCAAGGCGGTATGGAGGAAGGGTGAAAGTGGGAATGAATGATCTCGAATATTTTGAAATATACCCAGATTTAGTACCATGTGAATAGGCCTGATGTGTACATTAAAAAACTGTAAGTTACATGAAAATCAGTTCAGCCGTTCAAAAGTTGTAAACTCTTTTATAAGGGTTTTTCTAATTTCATAAAAACTAGTTACTTCTCATCCATTTCCATGACCGAAGTGTGGCGGGATACAACTAGTGATTTATAAAATTCCTATAAATAGACAGTCAGAAGAATCAAAAACTTTCATTTTTTTCGCACATAAATTGTATTTGTATTTTATTCGAAATGGAAGCCACAATAGCAACCAGTCTTCGGCCTGTCTGCATTCAGATAAAAGACCTTCAATACAATACAAATGTTGACCTATTGAATGATAGAAGGTAAATTATACTCAAGGTACTACACCTTGTTCCGCGCAATTAATACCGCGCATTCTCCTCCAATTGTTATGTTTTCGCTTATTCACTAGCTATTAGACAAAAATGATTTATTAGTCCAAAACACCACTCAGTTTTTTGTTGATATTTTTGAAGTGACAATTTTGAAATAAGTCACAAAAGTCATTTTTCCAACCAACAGTTCACTGATAAAATTTGATGCAAATAAGCCTCAGCATGATCTCCTTCAAGAAGGGCACTGTATTGAATGCACTCGATATAAATGTTTGTTTAAAGAATATGTGAGCTTCAGTAAAGAAATATGAAGTTTCTCATCCAATCAAGAATAATTTCGAAGAAAAATTGATTTACCAGAAGTGAAGTAGTTTTAATCAATTATATTTATTTCCACGCTTTGCTTTGAAATAATCTACACTAACAAAAATAATATAATATTTACAATATACAGAAAAATATAAACATAGAATGAAAATAATTGAAAATGAACAAACAATAAATCTCTTTTGCTACTGCATACAACAACCTACATGCACAAGAAACAGTACAAAAAAATCTTCGACATCTGTATACAAACAGGCTAACGTTAGCTTTTGGAGGACATGCGACTTTAAAATATGTCATTATTGCATTTAATCGAAAGAAAATACGCTTAAAGTTTATCGATTATTGTAGGTCAAAGTCATGGACACAGACAAATGTCCTTTTTTGCCCTTGCCAACTTTTGGCTAAACCATTTTTCCGTAGTAAGCGTGTTTTCTTTCAATTAAATGGAATAACGACATATTTTTAAGTCGCATTTCCTAGGAAAGCTGGCGATTTTCGAAAAAATGGTTAAGATGAAAAATGTTAGTTTTTTTTTATATGGATCAACTTTTTAACTAAAAGTTTTATTCTATTATCCTACCGTTTAGAATCTAAATTGGCTATTAAAGAAATCCGAAAAACTAGGTCCAATCTGATGCCAAAACATGATGTTAACCATCAAACTCTGTAACTTTCATTTGAGCTATTTTTTGATTAGATAACTGCAAAACGAGCTATTAGCCATTAGATTTAAATGACCCACTCTGTATATTTATAAGATTGTACATTTTTTGATGCTAATAGATGTGGAATTTGATGAATTTCATGTACAAGATCCGAATTAGGGTCGACCTTCACCCATCTGTTTACCGAATGAAAGTTATTTTTTATGAAATGTAAAATATTAACAAATATTCCTGTAACGGGTTGCCTTAAAAAATATGGTCCAGACCATTTTTAATATAAATATCAAAACTTGGAAAGCTTGTAAACATTATTTTTGACCAATATTTTGTGGCCAATCATATGCCACCGTAATTGTAACAAAATTATCTTTATTTAGATATGCGAGTCAATGAATTAACAGATGCACGTAATTACTATTTTCAACTTGTATAAATGCGATAATAGTGAACGAAAAAAGGCAAACAACATAGCTGCTGCATATTCTTTATGGCTTTTACTTTCGAGTAGATCAAAATTCGTAAGATATGCAAGTCAGTGAAAAATTTCTAAAAATTTTACTCTTGATATTTTCACTAAAAGTAGTCTGGACCACATTTTTATAGGCAACCCATTGCAGGGATATTTGTTAACATTTTATATTTCATAAAAAATAACTTTCATCCGGTAAACAGATGGGTGAAGGTCGATCCTAATTGGGATCTTAGACTATCAATAAACTACATTAGAATTGAAAGTCTAACAAAAATTATGGTACCTAATTATATAATTTTTTTTTGCGATTGCGATTCAATCAAATAAACTTTTATGAGATTTCATGGAAATCAATTAATACTTTATAATTTTTCATAACTAATTATATGTTTATCACAATTATAATAATGTTAAGTAATGCAAATTAAAATAATCTTGTTACTATGTAATAAATAGTCCTTGTTACTTTGTAATAAGCTTTAGTAGGTACCATTATAGTTCTTCGATAAAATAAAGGTATGATTGTCAAGTATTCGTGGAAAATTGTTTAAATTTTATTGCTTTGCGTGTTTTACAAACGAAAAGAAGTTCAGGAATATGTACTTCTGGAATATAGGTATAGGAACTGAAAAAACGAAATATGTAGAATTACGTTAGCTATAACTGTACTGCATAAAACTTCTGAAACTTATTTTCATCTAACTTATGGATTTCGTGTAATTTGTGAAATATAGATACCTCTGAAAGAGTATCATCTTGTCACCGATTGTTATATCCTAAAATCCATGATTGATTTCGTTAACCATTACTGTATCATGCTAAACGTATCAATATTTCATATTTGGTATGGGTATTCATAAAGTCATCTAACTATCCCTTTTCTGATTGTCGATCTATCTGTCGACATTCTTTGTTCAGAGATGTCAAAATTTTCGATATAAGCTCATTACTCCTTTACTGTGTATAGAGGTAAAAATTGATAAAAATAAAAAAAAAACATACCAACAAATGAAATAGGTATTACAATTTACAGATCATTGGTTTGTTATTTTCAATCAATTTAACTGAAATAGAGAAAATATTTAGTGATTTTTAGTATATTTTTTAGTATGTACAAGTATTTCTATTGTTGTTTTGTATGGTGCCTTTTGTTTTATTGATAAACGGAGAAATTTTGTTCTGGGCAGTTTTTTTTTTAAATATATAATAAACACGAAACATCGAACACTAAAAAAATAACTACTGGATTGAGGGAAACGCATTTACTTGGCTGTTTATTAATGTCTTATAACAAGTAAATATTTCTTGAGCCATTTAAGATCTCAATCTTAATTCAAGCAAATAATTATTTTACTGCTTAAACATTTTCCCTAAGAGAACTTATTTGTTTTAATCAAGTAAAAAAAATATTTGAATAATTTCATTTACTTAGCGCAAGAACTTTTCATCAAGCTTACGGAATCATGTATGTCCAAGCCCCTGACACTTACAACAAGTAAAAACATTTCCCCAATATGATTTCGAAACAACTAAAGAATTATTACACTTCCACGAAGAAATTACCTATTTTGAGTCAGTAAAATAATGTTTCATATTCAATAATTTTATAAATATTGAGTCTTAAAATTCATTAAATTATTAAAATGGCAATTTTTACAAGAATGCATATTATCTACGCCCGTGAGATAAAAACTACTATTTTCACTCATTTTGCGTGCAAAAAATAGTTCATTAGCGCACTCATTTTCATTAATACACTCATATTTTCATTACCACACACCTTTTAAACCAATCCAATTGTCTTAAACAGAAGTGACATTATTTTCAACCAATGAAATTAGCCAAATTACTGTCAAAATCTAAACTAAAAACTTTTTAATGTTCTATTTTTCTCTATAATTCATGACAAATTTTAAATTTTAATTACCGTTTTTTTCCATTTTAAGAGGCAGGCGTAGAGAAAAGTTTTCTACGATATACAAATTCACGGTAAATATAAAATTCAATCACTTTCAGTCTTGTGCTGATCTAAATGGAGATCAAATTTGAGAAAAACAATTCTTAACTGATATGTCGATGTATACAAGAATGAAATTTCGGAGTTGTTTACGATATACCTATGATAACGCATTATTAACGTACTTCTGCAATTCGCATGCGAACGTTAATAATGCCCTTATCCCACGTATATCGTAAATAACTTCGATAAGTTTCATTCTTGCATACATCGAAATATCATTTTAAGAAATTTTTTTCTCAAATTTGATCTCCATTTAGATCAGCAAAAGTGCTTGAGAAATGTCATATTTACCGGATTGAATTTGAAACGGATTGGAAAAGGGTTGGCAGTATCCACAATGAATGTTATTTATCGATAGACTGCTAAATTTATAAAAATCCAGATACCATTTAAAAATTTTGATCCAGTTTTGTGTTTTTTTTTATTTAACAGCCATAAAATCCAATTTACAAATCCAAAATAACAAACGATAAGTATATCGTTATTTTCCTTAGTAAACATATTAATTAAACTAGAAATGTGTTTCACAAAACTGATATGAGCAGCGTTTTCCCGACTCAAAATTCTCCTTGTACTTCTTTCCTTAATAAAATGAATGATAAAATTGTGTATATAGATAAATTTACAATAGATATAAATAAATTAAATTATCAACGATTTCTCTGTTTTAGTATTGAAGAGAAACATTTTATTGGCTAGAAATACGTACATGGGGTGTTATTTAAATGGAATTTACATAATTATATGGTTATCTAAGCATTGATATAGAAATAAATTCAGATTCACACCAAATTTTTTTAACATTCACGCGTTTTAACGTTAAGGTTCTCAAGAAGTACATCCGTACAAAAGAAAGTATTTCATTAATTGAAAATCTTCCGAACAAACTTCATGGAAAAGATATTTCAGGTAATTTTTTTGGTAATATAGGAGTTACGTCTCTTACTTTGCATTAGTTTTCTTCTCCTTTCTGTCTTTATTATTTCAGTTCGCACAACTTTTTGCTCAGATCCCACAGATTTTTTTGGTTTTCGTTGGTTTTTAGATAACCTTGGGTCTCAAGGTAAAATTGGGCTTTTTATAGAAAGCAAGGCCTCTTTCAATTCAACAGCTTTTGTTAGAAACATTTTAATTATCAGACCTAGAATCTAGAACATATTTCTCATTAAAGTATGATTAAGGACTTATGGAACAACCTGTATATATGTCATACACAAGTGTTTATCATTTTTATCAGTTAAAAAAATAATTTTTATTCAAAAGATAATAATATCGTTTTGATTTATGTATTTCCTATCAAATCTATACAGAGCAGATCAGATGAAAAAAAAATGTTTATGATTTAAATATTCGAATATGAATGAATACGTTTGTGCTATTTTAAAATAAATAAAAAGCTCGTGAGCAGTACAGCTTCGACATTAAGGTTATATTTCCCCCGTATTAGATGCTTCTTACTATTTAAATGATTTAATTATAATCCTTAACATCCTTAACAATTACTTAATTCACATAGAAATTATTAACCTTTCAATTTAATTTTTTGGAGCTGTAGAGGTTTGCAACCACGAGAAACATGATATTTATAAGTTGACTCCCCTCAAAAGTTGAAACTAACTCAATTCATATACAAATGTTTCGATATTCTAGTCTGGTTTAGGGAAGCTGTGTCGATGCACAAAGCCTTATATATTTCGTCACACGAAAGCGGGTGGAGATTTTTAACTTCACATACTCAAAAGTTTCTTTCTGGACATTCAATTTTCAAACCTCTAAGGCAATTTGAAGGGAAAAGACCCTCAAAGCTTTAAATTCTCACTAAATTGCTGAAATCAATCGCCATTCAATAGAAATGTCTAAATTGTATAAAATGTATTTATTATATATGCCCCATCCTCCCCTTTGTTGACCTTAGATACATGTTTGTGCGTGCTTCAAAAACTATAAAGTTCTGCGTCGATTGACATCAAATAAAGGGGCGTGACGTAAACATTACACCCCCGAAGCAATGGCAAATGGGGTGTAATGTTTACGTCATTTCCCTTCAAATATATCCAAGAGGGATGCCAAATAAGAGGCCATGAAAATCAGTTCGGTCGATTAAAAGCAGTGAACACTTTTACCGGCACTTTTATAGAATTTACTACTAGCTGTTAAACTTCTCTATTTGCATTCATGTTCAATGTACCACAGCAAAAAGCGTGGCAAGATACAGTTAGTACCTAAGTCTATATTTTCCTATAAATCTGACTCATGAATGCATGTTTCATTTTTGATTGATGTTTCCATATTCAGATATATTATTTATAGTGATCGAAATATAATAAGTAGATGTAGGTACATTTTATCAACTGATTCTATAAATGTACTAGGATACAAAAAATTTTATTTTACCTATTTGAATCGAATTCTTAAGACACACTAATTGTGTTACTGTCAAATACAAATTTAAATAAAAACACTTTTTAATTTTGGCCATGTTTTCAATACGGATTAAAAAGTCTAAAATAATTAAAATATGATAATTTAAAAAGTTTAGTATTGTTTAAAAAATACACTTGCTGTCTTGTTTTTTTCTACTTTTCTTTTATATCCTGAAAATCAACCAAATTACAGTCATTTACAATTTGAGGAAATACGGTTTATTATAGAAAAAAGAAGGTTTTCGGCAATTTACACACACACTGAATTTATATTTTCTAAATGTCAATGTATCGATTCAAGTTCTGTATCTTTTTTTAGTCATTTTATCCTGAAAGTGCTCATTTTAACAATAACAAAATATATAAACAGTAAAACAATCAATTCAAAGCTAATAAATTTTGTATTCTACTCTTTTTTTGCATAAAAACTTGGCCAAAATTAATAAAATGTTCGATTTTGAAAACGTTATAAAAAAAATTCCATAAATTTAGGAAATATAATTAGTTTAATTTTCTATGAGTATTAACTTCTATAATGTTACGCCCTCCAAGGCGTATAAATTTCAGCAGATGAATCTTGAAATTATTCACCACTGTGAGATTGAAACCATTATTTCTCGGATCCACTTTTTTAGTGTTTCAATATTTTTTTAATAAAACGCTTTAACATAGTTAGCTCAATAATAGGGTCCATTACTTACAATTTAGCTAACTGAAGTAGCTTTGACTTTGCTTTAAGTAATTTTTACTTAAAAGCACAATACAATTTGCTTAAAACTCATTAAATTTTTTCTCATTTTTATTTCCAGAAATTATTACATTTTTTAATGCTTTATATAGTTTACGGTTGTAAAAATATCAAATGGAAGACTTGATTACCGTTTTTTCAAAATCGAACACTTCTTTGCTCTACTCTGTATAATTTCTCACACGTGTTAGATTATTTTTGGGGAAACTGTATAAATTATTATGATCAGAGTGAAAATAATGAAATGGATTTTTTACCACATTTTCCTTTAATTCAAGTTTTCATAATATGATATTCTTTGATTGAATGAAACCTATATCAAAAAAAAAAATCTGATATTATTCATTTATTCAAAAATATATCACATGCTTTGAATATAATGTATAATGTATGTACACTCACTGTCAGAAAAAGTGCCACAGTTAAAACATTCTAAGCGTACGCATCATATGTTATGTTATAATAGTAACACTTAGAATGTTTTAAAACGAGCATTTTTTGTGACATTGAGTATCTTAATATATATATTTCTTGTGTGCGTGTGTATGTGACTGAACTCCTCCTAGACGGCTGGACCGATTTCGATGAAATTTTTTGTGTGAGTTCAAGGGGATTGGAGAATGGTTTAGATTTACCATTCGGTCCACTACAACTGTTTTTGAGGGCTCCGTACCAAAAAAATGAAATTTCATTAAATGGTGGGAGCGCATATAAATCATATCACATTATGTATACTATGTGTACTATGTATTTTTAATAGTATTCAGGTATTGTCAATAGGCATTTATTAGAGCCATATGCGAGCGCAGCGAGCTCTACTATCAAAGGTCAGGCCAAAGGTCGAAGGTCAGGCCACTCCAATAAATAGGAGTTAAATTGGGGTTTAGCGGGATGGGTTTAGCGGACAGGCTAAACGTAGTATAGGTATTCATGAATTGGAGTTACGTTTTTACGGGACAACGTCCGTCGGGGCCGCTAGTATATGTATATATAGGTATGTATCATCAATATATTGAATAGAAAGTTGGATTTTGAATATATCATTCAATTAGCACCAACCAAAGCGGCCGACAGTGATTTAGCAGTTCAGTTTCATGACTGGGTCTTGCTTTCATCTATCTGAGTAGGTCGTACAAGGTGATCCATGTATTTTGAAACATTGTAACATAACAATATAAAGATAAATCGGCAGTACATAGTCGGTGTGGTACTGAAGTCGTGTGAGTGCGACCCCTGTAGACTAACCCACACGACTAACTCTACAGAGGGAGAAAAAAAATTAAAAAAAGGTCTTGTTAGCCTTTATAGATTATTCTTCGAACATGCACTGCAGCTTATACTTGAACGATCATTATCTCCATAGAAAAATGATATTTTATCCACTTTTTAGAATCTGTTTATTCAGTTTTTTCTTGTTTTTTTTATTGCCTTTTAAAAAACGGCTCAACTAATTCTGCTGAAAACTCTTTCAGTTCTAAAATACGTGATTGCGCATCGAGTAGCACAGTCACGTGTCAATGTCATAACTGGTTTGCGAGATAATCGAGGCAAAAGAATCCGAACGAACATACGCACATACGTACACACACATACACAGACATCACATTGAAAGGGTTTGATTCGGATATTGCGGCCTTGAAACCACGGAAATATGTAAAACTGTAGATTTTCAAAATCAGCCCCATTACATTAACTTCATCTGGGAAGTTAATAAATATACATTACGATGATATGAAATGACGAAAAATAATTTATTATGCTTTCATTTACTTAATATTTGCAATTTATTTAAAAGCAGTTATCCTCAACCGATCTGAAATTCGACAAGTTAGTTCAGTTCCGATGGCAATGCATTTTAGAACTAAGTTCTTTGTAGCACGTTTGGCGGATGGGAGGCTGAGCGGGAAAAATTCTCCAGCACCGACCTATTAAATAAATATTTAAAATATACCCATTATGTTGAAATATTAATTGTATTTTCAACGGGGATATAGTTTTTCGGTAAAAATGCTCGCTCCTCATGCATCAGGTCAAAACTCATTCACGTCAATAGAATTTTGTAACCAACTTTATTATTATTATACAATTTTAATAACATTCCTTTATTTTCCCTTTATTAATAATACCTACATAACAGCAAAAGGATCATAGCTCTTACCGGGTATCCTACGACACTTGTCACTATTTTTTATAGTAGGCATGATATTATCTTCAGTAACACTCACTAGGTTAGCACAGATCGATTAACGTAAGCATCATCAATATGCGCTCACACGTTTGGTCTCTATTATGTCACGTAAAAACACCTATACATATATAGACTGATCAACACCTTCCCATTGCTTTGCGCCGCGCAGTCAGGTAAAAAGAATTTATTTGAAGTTTATTTAAGCTAGACTACAAAAATTATTTATTTATTTTTTTAAATGTATTTTTTTGGTCGATAGAAAATTTTTATTCATACCTCGAACTTACTATATTATTTATTAACAAAATTGACAGATTGGCATAAATTCTTAATGTGTATTTGAAAGCACGCATTATGTGAACGAGATTGAACTTAGCTTTTTAATTTTTAATCTTATGTTTATTATTACACAATAATAAACTATTGTAATTCAGTCAGCAAATGAAAACTTAGTTCGTTACCTTTAGATTGATAATAATAAATTTGTTAATGAAGGAAATTGAGGTTTTCTTAACGTCACTGAAAATCACTTTAATGAAAATTGAATATTTCGTTGTCCGCCTTGTTTGTTAAAAGTTCTTGCAGCACAAGATATTGTATGTAAGAAAAAATGATAGGAAGTTTGCAGAAGTTGAAAAAATTTTAAAATACATTCCATATTTCAACTCTTTTGAGACTTGCAAACCATCAACCATTTTTGATTACCTCTTC